>NW_015540946.1:556885-576751 GCF_001515605.1 Sinocyclocheilus anshuiensis
GCTCCCGGAACTGTCCCTAGCGCGAGCATGCCTCCGCTGATGACGCAGGCCCCGATGCCCGTCATTCCCCCTCTCTTTCCCCCTTCCTATTCCGTCCCCGGAATTGCCCCAAGCGTGAGCGTGCCTCCGCAAGCGGTTCCGGCGACTACCTTTCCACTTCCCCTCGCTCGCTCTTCCTACTCACTTTCTTCCGCCACGCCCCTACCCACCCCTCCGAACGCCCTCGCCTTGGAACCAGCCCCCGTGGCCAGCAACATCAGGACACAGATCTTGGCAGGTGCGGACGTAGATCTTTTTTCCCTTTTGTCACCAATTTCACCTTCGTCTGCACATCGCCAAATCGACTGCGGCAGATTTTCTGTCACTTTAAAAAACACCGCTCACAACCCATCACGTATTTTATCATTTGCCGAATTCACGATCGCTTTCACCCATTACATAGAAGTAATCTGCACTGTTTTTCCTCACAGGAGACGAGAGCTCGTCGATTATCTTGCGATAGTCGCCGAACTCGCGTTATCATACGGCGGTTCTCACTTTTACACTTACCACAAATTATTTGCAGCTAAATGCGCCATCCGGGAGGCCCAGTGGAACCAATGTCCTTACTGGGGGGCCTTGGACACCGAACTCCATAACAGAGTCTTTTTAGGCTGCCGCAACATATCTTGCGCGGTCTGCCGATCCGTCGCCCACTCCACCATTACATGCCCTCTAATCAACCCATCTATTCCCCCCTGCCCCGAGCCATCCCAGCCCAAATCCACCAGCTATGTCCCGCGTCTCCTAGACATCCCAACCAGCTTTCCCCCCACTTCCACCTATCGCCGCCGCTCAGCTCCCTCTGATAGCCAGGTCTGCGGCAGTTTTAATACTGGCAGATGCTCAAGGCAGCGCTGCCGTTTCATGCATGTTTGCAATTTTTGTGGCGGCGCTCACTCCCGCTTGATATGTCCAGTGCAAAAAGCTGCAAATAAAAATGTTAAACAATACTTATCGACTCCTGTAAATGTTTCTCGTTTGTCTTCAGAATTGCTTCATCACCCTGACCCATTTTTACGGATTATCTACTATCGGGTCTCTCTCATGGCTTTCACCCCGGTGTCGGAAAACTCCCCTCCCTAAGCCTCATCTGCCCCAATCTCCAGTCCGCTCTCGCCGAACCCGAAACAGTCGACCTTCTAATTAAAAAAGAAATGGACGCAAACTTTATGATTGGCCCCTTTTCCGTCCCCCCCTTTAATGTTTTCCGCGTTAGCCCCATCGGTGTAGCTACCAGGAAATTCTCAGGTAAAAAACGCCTCATAATCGATCTCTCATCCCCGCATAATTCCCCGTTCCCAAGCGTTAACAGCCTCATTCCGCTCGAAGAATTTTCTCTCCACTACCATGACATTGACCAAGCCATTACCCTGATCAAAAACGCGGGTCGCGGCGCTTGGCTGGCCAAAGTCGACATCACCTCTGCCTTTAAAGTGATGCCTATTCACCCGGATTTTTGGCATTTATTTGGCATCCGCTGGCATAATAAATTTTACTTTTCTGTCCGCCTCACTTTCGGCTGCAGAAGCAGCCCAAAAATTTTCGACATGTTGTCAGAGGCAATCTGCTGGATCCTCTCCAACAATTACGCAATACCCTACCTGATCCATCTTTTAGATGATTTCTTAATCATCTCGCCTCCCGACTCCGCGCATCTTTTGACAACCCAAAAGGTTTTTGCAGAGCTTTTTTGCAGAGGATTCCTCTCGCCCAAGACAAAACCGCGGGCCCGAGCACCTCCATCGAATTTTTGGGTATCAACTTAGATTCTCAAAAATGCCAGGCTTCTCTGCCGAAGGAAAAAATTGATAGGACGATCTTGGTCGCTTCCACCCTCTTAGACAACTCAAGCTGCTCCAAATGCGAGCTGCTATCCATTCTCAGTCATCTAAATTTCGCGATGCGCATCATCCCGCAGGGCCGCCCTTTCATCTCGCATCTCCTCTCTCTCGCGTCCTCCGCCCACGCACTAGAGGATCGAGTATCACTAACCGACTCGTGCTGCAACGAGCTCAGCTTATGGATATCCTTTCTTAAACAATGGAACGGCCTCACCCATACTACCATACCAAGCCCTCCTAGCCTTTTTCCAGCTCAGGAAATCACAGTCCAAACTCCCATCCAACCCCCTTTTTACAGATGACTCCAACCGCCCCGTCACTCGTTTCTGGTTTCAAAAGCACCTTAAATCCATTCTACTCCTATCCGGTACCCCAGCTGATAATTTTTCCAGCCATTCATTCCGAATTGGCGCAGCAACCACAGCGGCCCAAAAAGGCCTCTCCCAGCAGCAGATACAAGCACTCGGTCGCTGGTCGTCAGAAGCTTTCAAGAGCTACATTCGATCGGACCGCTCCCACATCAAGGAAGCCCACCGAACCCTCATCGGCCAACCCCTTTGACCGGGTCCGGGCTTAGACCCGAGCTCGGACCCCTCTCCCCGGACAGGGGGAGTACCCCGGGCTCGAGAGTAATGACCGAGCTCGGAGCCCTCTCCCCGGACAGCACGCCAAATACGCATAACCTTTACTCTGTAAGTGTGAACTCTGAACGTATTGGAAATATTTAGTTTGTTTAGTAAGTTTTATCTCTTGTTGATATGACATTGTTTTGTGATGAATCTTCTGTCAATAGTGGTATACTGACAATGTGTTCTTGTTTGTGGAATCCTTGATGTTCGTTATTCTAGTTTATAAATAAATCACTCCACACCGAGGATTGAGCTTGCAATGCAACCTTTGTGCTTACAGCACAGCTCCATCATCACACCAGCACAACCTCATTTTCTTTCATTTATGTACTTATTACAAGGACAGTTCTTTAGAGTGACCAGAGGTTGAAAGGACTTGCTCGAGGACATTTGAGAAAGAGCATGTTTTCTGTGTCATCCATACCTGAGATTGCACTTGCAACCTTTGGATCGGCAGCCTTGTGTTGAGATATTCTCAGGAGGTCAAATGTTTTATGTGGAGCAGTGTGTTAAAGACATCTCAGTGAAAGTTATGTGAGTTGTGTGTTTTGAAGTATTTTAAGGGTTTGTGTCAAAGGGTTAAGAAGAATGAGGAACGGTTATGTAGTCGACCTACTCTTTTCCATATAATTAGCCTAATTGTTGAGATCCAGGAAAAAATAAAAACACACTGGCAGTGCATATGTTTGATGTGCTATAAAAAATTATTAATAATTTAATAAATAATTTTCACAAACAAAGCAATTGCAATTAAAACATTAAATGTGAAATTTAGAAAAACTGAAATAGTATTTTCTTCTAAAACATACTCCAATAATCTTTAACTTCAAAAAGGCATTTTTGTTTGTGTTAGAAATAAACAGAAATTTAAAACGTTAGTCAAGTCATTTTTATTTGTTTAGTGCTTTACACAATATACATTGTTTCAAAGCAGTTTTGCAAAAAAAAAAAAAACTTCAAGAAAACTTAAAAAAAAAAAAAATTCCTTAATATATTTGTCATTATTCCCCAGCAGGCAAGCCAAAGGCAAGTCTTACTGAAAACTCCCCCTCCCCCATAGCTCTAAAATACGATTTACATTTGGATTTAATATGTACTGTGTCAAACCTGGCATGATCAGTTTTGACGCTTCATGCTTGAGTGAACACAGGGGCGAAGGAGATTTAAAACTATAGCAGATCTTTTTTTTTTTTTTTTCAGAGGATAAATATCTTTTCATGCAGCTATTGTATGACTTCAGAAGCCTTGGAATATAGTGCACAAATTGTCGACTGAATTTGGAGGCATTTTCTTTGGTGCTTTTCGAAGCTTGATAGTGTCAATCATCTCTTCAATCTATGGAAAATAATTTTGGAATTGGAAAAGAGGCATTTTGGGATTTTTTTTTTTTTTTGTGTTCCATGGAAAAAAGTCATAGAGATACCCAAAATGAACATAAAAAATACTCAAATATTGTGTAAAATAATGCATGTTACTGAGATGATACTAATACTGAGATTATCTTCCCCACAAAGTTCTGCTAAAACTAGGTATTTTAGAAAGCCCTATAATTCTTTTTGGGTCAGCTTTCTTGTTGGGAGCTTGCCTATGTTACCTTAACATGCTGTATTTATAGGCAACTCTCTAGGTTTTGGAACAGAGCAAGTGCAAATATTATCTCAGCAAAATAATGACTTGTCAATAAAAATTTAGTTCATATATGTAGATTTGCCTGAAATCACTCTCAAACAGAGCCTTTGCCTTAATCTTTTAATATTGAGTTTCTGTTGTGGATTCTTGTGGATTCATCTGTGTCACACACACACGCGCGCGCGCACTGGCTTTGAAATGACTATTTAAGGAACTAATTCTGACAAGCCCATAATGCACATCACTATCTTTCAACACATGCACAGCTGATTCAGGTTTTTTTTTCTTTTGCCAAACTGTATTACCCATGAGACCTTGTGCAGATTATTCTCTGCATCCAGGACTCAGCAGCTGGTGCAGTGGTCACCTGACCTCCTGACCAACTGTGTGTGTTTATATAGAAGAATCAGCGCTCATTTGTCCTCCATGTTTAAGCTCTCCTTTGTGCAGAGCTCACACTCTTTAACTAGCTCTCTGTTTTAACACAGTGTCTTAAAGGGGTCATATGATGCAATTTAATTTTTTCCTTTCTCTTTGGAGTGTTACAAGCTCTTGGTGCATAAAGAAGATCTGTAAAGTTGCAAAGACTAAAGTCTCAAATCCAAAGCATCATATGACCCCTTTAACACTGTTGTGGGAGGTTGTTGTAATTAGCACTCGCAAAGCACTGAAGTGTGTTTGCAAACACACAAATAAGTGTATACATAAATTTCCCGTGGTGTCTGAAGAACAGGGCAGTGACAGTGACTGGACTGTGAGCACCTGGTTCGCAGGAACATTTTCCAGTGAATCTTACATTTGTGCTACAGTGATACCTTGAGGAGAGGTGTGCTCTTACTTAATCAAACTTATGAATTTTGATTAATCGTGAGGATTTTGATTAATGTCAGTGACTATTTCAGTGAATCTTTTGTCTGTTCACTAGAAAGATTCATTCAGATTGGTTCATTGATAGTGATCTTTCTGCAGGGCACATCATTACACCAATAGCTGGCGATAGGGGTGTGTGATATTTATCATTTATAATAATATCGTAATTGTTGTTTTAACAATGTGCAAGCTGACATTATCGAGCATGTCACTCATTTTGCAAAAAAAACTAAAACACGTCTTGCAATATATTGTTTTCATTAATTATTTAATTACCATTATCAACAAAATCCCCCAAAATACCAAGATATAATTTCTTGTGAATATCGCACATCACTAGCTGGCAACTAGAGGGTCAATAAATCAGTTTTTCATAACTGAAATAATATAGTTTGAATTTGCGTGTTTTTTTTTTATTATTATAATTATTGTTATTATTTGCATGTCTACAAATCTAATTGGATTAAAGACTTAAAGTGCTTAAATATCATATGGGCTTCCCCACAAATCACAACAAAGCATTTTTTATCCTTTTTTTTTTCCATCCAACTTGGCCAATATGCAGCTACCTAGCAGTGCCCATGAATACTTTGGCAACCACATTAATGTGCTAAAACCACGCTGTATAGCAACAGCCTAGCATCTCTCTGCAAGTTTTGCAAAGGCACTCACATTTTCCTGAGAAAATTTACAAATCTACTTCCTCCGTAAAACATATTCATCAGGAGATTTGAGATTCTGTCAGTGAACCAACTTAATCTGCTTTTGTGAGGTGACAAGCTAAAAGCCAGATCAAAATTGTGTTGTTGCCGTGGAGATCTGTGGTACCCTTGTATAAACTCCACAGTCTTTAATCTGTAGCTTTCATAATTCTAAAAGACAAACCCGCAAAGATCCCAAAGATGTTTAAAGGCTTTATTTTCCCGTTTGAGGCGCACGGCCCTCAGCTCTTTCGCTTCATCTCAGCTGTTCATGACATGGAAATAGAGAGAGAGAAGACACACATAGGTGGAGCGTATGGCTTAGCCTTTCCCTGGCCATGGGGACTTGGGGCAAAAATGCCACTAAATGCCCCTGCACAAACAAATTAAATCTATTATGTCTGTTGCTAACAAAGTGAATATGAATAGACAGTGTCGATTGCGGCATTAAATTATTAATTATTAGTTTTTATGGTGTTGCGCATTTTAACCAATCACACACAATTCTGTTGAGCTTAGGAATGCAATGGTCAATCAGAGGCGTTCAGATGAATCATCGTTGAAACAGATCAGTTTTGTTGAGTGCGCGTGCGTTCGCTGACTGAATTCCGGACTCTCGTGAATTCTCTCATCATAAACAACAAAGCGCAGATGTACGTACAATGGGCCTCATTTTTGAAACGACCATACGACAGGAAATTGGGCGTACGGTCATTTCAACGCAAAACTTGGAATTTATCAATATGGATGCGAGCGGTGGCTACGATCAAATCTCACGTCTGGTCTCAGCTCGTGTACGCAAGTTTTTGAGTTACCTGAACTTGCACGCAGCATAGTAAATACGGCGGAGAATTGTAGAATGACAGCATTTTGTTCATTTTTATATTCCTGACTGTCAAACGAAGCTCATTAGTCGATCGTTAACCAGGAAGTTTAATATATAATAGGCTATAATATAAATAACAGATTAACAAAAGGAAAAAAAACACTGTGCATGAGTTCATCATCAAACTCAAATGCAGTCAACCAAACATAAAAGTTACACTGTTTATTTTAAAAGGTCCGCTGTAAAATCAGCATGCAGCGCCCAAACAAACATTTTTGCGCATGTGAAGGATTTTACACAGATAATAGAACATTACTGAAGTATAAAGCCGTGTTTAGGCTACATAATGAATAATAGTTATGCAAACAAATGTTACAAATATGACAAAAATTTAAACACTTGGATTCTTGTATGAGACAGGCTCGTGAGCCCAATGCCGTTTCAGTTTTGCTTGACATTTGTATGCTGTTTATAATGAATTGGATACGTTAGATTGATCAATGAGGCCCAATGGGCCTAAAAGCCTCGCCCCTAGAGTTTAAGACATGGAGAAATGAAACCCGGCCAAAAAGAGGAAGTAATCTCGTGAAAGAGAAATTGATCTTACTCCAAAAACACCCATTAACCTTGTAATTGCAAACAATTAGGCTACATTAATATATGTAATTTATATGTATATTAAAATACTGGTAAATTTAAACAGCCTATTTAGTTCCCCTCACTCCACAACAAATATTTTAAATTTAACGGTATTCAGAACAGAACAAGAATGAAAAATAAGTAGCTATAAAATTATATTTTAAACTATAAAATAAAACACAAATTAGACTATAGTGGCATTCATTATAAACAGCATACAAATGTCAAGCAAAACTGAAACGGCATTGGGCTCACGAGCCTGTCTCATACCAAGTGTACAAATGTTTCCATTTTTGACATATTTGTAACATTTGGTTGCTAAACTATTATTCATTATGTGGCCTAAACAAGGCTTTATACTTCAGTCATGTTCTAATATCCGTGTAAAATCCGTCACATGCGCAAAAATATTTGTTTGGGCTCTGCACGCTGATTTTACAGCGGACCTTTTAAAATAAACAGTGTAACTTTTATGTTTGGTTGACTGCATTTTAGTTTGATGATGAATGGCTGAAATGTCAGGCAACGCTAGAACTAATGTTGTTTGTGTGTGCGTGAGGCGCCTGTGCGATCAGATGGATGAAATCAAATAAAGATATAAAGAAAAGAAATCAAATGCATTGAGAGTGTCACAAAAACGAGCATAGCCTATACTTGTTGCACAGTGTTTTTTTTTCCTTTTGTTAATCTGTTAATTATATTATAGCCTATTATATATTTTGTGTGATCCTATTTATTTTATTCCTTTTATAATAAATTTCTGTTTTTCTCCTTTCACAGAAGCGCTGCAGGTGCATGATGCAACGATCCTCATGGTCTTGTTTATGCTGTTCACGCATATAAAGCTAAAGCCCTGTACAAAACAACAACAACAAAAAGACATTCTAAACTTACTGGTTAACGATCGACTAATGAGCTTCGTTTGATGGTCAGGAATATAAAAATGAACAAAATGCTGTCATTCTACAATTCTCCACCGTATTTACTATGCTGCGCGCAAGTTCAGGTAACTCAAAAACTTGCGTACACGAGCTGAGACCAGACGTGAGATTTGATCGTAGCCACCGCTCGCGTCCATATTGATAAATTCCAAGTTTTGCGTTGAAATGACAGTACGCCCAATTTTCTGTCGTACGTTCGTTTCGTAAATGAGGCCCAATGTAAGTAAGAGATTAATTTCACAGTGTATACACAGCTTCAATGATTATAACAATAGTTTTGTTTTTTTGAGAGTGCTTAAACTCGCAATAGATCAATGTTAGTGATAGTCACTTTCTATATATAATTTATTCGCTGTTTGAATAACCGTGGAAAGGAAACGTTATATAATTATCCATTTCTAACGTTTTTATTAAATTGTAATCATGTTAAATACAAATTCAGTCCCATTAAACTTTTTTTTTTTTTAGCCTACATGTCACCCATGTCTGGTTCTTTTCAAAAAGACGGGTTTATGATGTTTAATACATTTGGCTGCTTTTAGCCTTACCCTGGAGTTGGTTCACCCTCCGCCTATGAAGACACATGAAAGAAAGTGTGAGTAGATCAGTATGGCAGACAAACCCATCTCTCTTTAAAGAAAGTGTAGAGCTGGAACTTTAGGAAGGTGGGGGGTTGTACTAATGAAAGTGTAGTGTTCTGTCTGGAGTGAGCAGGGAGAGAGAGAGAGGTGACAGATTGGACCGTTGTCTCAGCTGATGACAGATTCCAACAGATCCACTGCCCATCTGAAATTCAAATCAGCTCAGTGCTGAGAACATGTCAGTCTCCTTGAGCAGACTGAATTATTTCAAGCCAATCAAATGTGAGGGGAGGGGCTTGGACACAGCAATTAATTAGTGGTGCTTGCTAAGGCCAGGATCACACTAGGGGTTAGGAATTTGCGAGACATTATTTTCATGTTATGGGCTATAATCCATAAATGTAAAGTTATGGTGTTTATAATATTTTGTCAAAATAAAATTTAAATAATAAAATCAATCATTTGAATTTCAATATCACAACATTATAATATATGAAAAATATATATTAATTTTGAGTACCCACCAACATAAGGAAAATCAGACCCTTCCTAGCAGAGCATGCAACGCAGCTTCTCGTCCAGGCCCTTGTCATTTCTAGGTTGGACTATTGCAATGCTCTTCTGGTTGGACTTCCAACATGTGCAATCAGACCTCTGCAAATGATTCAGAATACAGCAGCATGTTGTGTTTTCAATGAGCCCAAGAGTGCCCCACCGCTTCTCATCTCTCTGCATTGGCTTCCAGTCGCGGCTCTCATCAAGTTGAAGACATTGGTGCTTGCATACAGAACTGCCATGGGCTCTGCACCCTCCTCAGCTCTCTCCTATGAGTCTACATCCCCTCCAGAAGCCTGCGGTCAGTAAACGAGCGGCGGCTCGTGGTCCCATCGCAGAGAGACACAAAATCACTTTCAAGGATGTTTTTTCACCATACCCTGTTGGTGAAATGACCTAGCTCTAACTCCATCCGAACAGCCGAATCCCTCAGAATCTGCAAGAAACAACTGAAAACTAGGGATGCACCGAATGTTCGGCAACCGAAATTATTCGGCTGAAAATGGCAAAAAAAGCTCTTTCGGTTTTCGGCCGAATAAGCGAAAAGACCGAATAAATTGTACCGAACAATGATATGAAGCTATATGAAGCATCAAATAGCAACCAGCGTAGAGTGAGAGGCGCGCACTCTTTATTATGCAGCACACACGTCAGCAGTGTGGAAGTATTTAAACTGTCGGAGAAAGACCGTTTAGGTCCGACAGCGAGAGACTGTTTAAGACTGCATCGCATGTCTTCAATGAGAAGAGGAAGGGGTGATTGTTGCTGGTTACTGTATGATGATTGAAATCGCGAAATGGCCTTAAACAATTAGTAAATATACTGCAGAATGTTATGTTTTCTAATACAAGCGCGCATTGCATGTACTCTCTGACAGCGCTGCACGAACTCGCAGCAGATTGCTACCTATATGCTTCCATAACAATGCGATACGTACGACGTATTCGTAAATAATGAGACTCATTCATAAATCTGTTGTCAACAAAAATAAGCATTGAGGTCTTCCTGCGCGTTTCCACCAAAATAAAAGTTGAGAAAAAGCAAGAACTCTTATCAACATAATCATAAATCATAAATGTTAGTATTGTAATTTTACTGTTGTTCTACAATAATGTTGTACAATAATAATGATAATAATCATTACAACAGCTCTTGTTTTAATACATTTATTATAACATTCACACATAGTTCAAATTAGGATCTGTATTTTGTAATCTTTTAAAAGAAGTCTCTTCTCAGCAAGGCTGCTTTTAATTGTACAGTAAAAAAATAAAAAATAAAATACAAGCCTGATTCAAGAAGGGGCTCTGATGGCCAAAAATTATTATTTTACTAACTTATTAATTTTTAAGTTAAATTGTGCTTTGTTGGTATAGTGTCCGCTAGAATGTTAAAAATGTTCAGTTTCAGTTCAGAAATTCAGTTCAGTGTGCAATGGTGAAAAACAAAAATTGGCAAAATACATGGGGGAAAAAACTCTGTATTCGGCCTTTGGCCCTGTGTTTCATTTTGTTCGGTTTCGGCTTCGGCCAAGAATTTTCATTTCGGTGCATCCCTACTGAAAACTCATCTCTTCCGTGAGCATCTAACTGCCTCCAATAATAATTAAAATAAAAAAATTAATAAAAAAATTCTATGCCTTCACCTTTTCTGTTCTCTTAATTATCCTCCTTTCCTAGCTTTTTAGTGTTTTGAACTATCACTTAAACCTTGAACAGGCACTTCTCGTGCTCATGGTCATCTTATGATACATTGCTTGTTGTATTCCTCAACTGTAAGTGGTTTTGGATAAAAGCGTCTGCCAAATGAATAAATATAAATGTAATGTAAATATTATATCACGATTTTTTTCAGGAAAATAACGATTCACGATTTTATCACAGTTCTTTATGTTGGTTTTACTATTTTGCAAGTTGTCTGAGCAGTGCAGCCAAACTAATTTTCCTATTGTCATTATTTTATCTTTGTTATTAAAAAATAAGAACAAGGATGCACATTATGAATGCACATAATATACAAATAAAACAAACAGTGCTTTATTTTTCAGGTACAGTAGGTGTATTTAGCAGTAGCATTCAAGAAATTGAATGAATAAAATATAAAAATAAAACACTATAACATATACACTTCACTGTATAAATTATACATTGATTCTTATTAAAGCAACTGTATTAAAGTTCTTCATTCTACTCAACATCAACTATTAAAGGGATAGTTCACCCAAAAATTAAAATTCTGTCAACATTTAGTCACTCGCTCTTGCTTGCTGTCTAACTCTCCTTTTCCCATAATCCAATTTGTTTTAAACTTGAATGAGTTTCATTCTTCTGTTAAACATAAAAGTTAATTTGAAGAATGTGGGTAACCAAACAGTTGCTGGTCCCCAGTGACTTTAAAGACATTGGGGACCAGCAACTGTTTGGTTACCTACATTCTTCAAAATGTGTTCTTTTGTTTTCAGCACAAAAGAAATTAATACAGGTTTGGGACAACATGAGAGTAAGTAATGACAGAATTAAAATTTTTGGGTGAACTATCCCTTTAATGACAAACAAGGTTCAATGGAAAACTGAAAGCAACACAAGAGAAAATATGCAGGAACACATCCTTTTGTCTCTCAGCTGTTTACTTTCACTTTAGACTTAACCAGCTGTGTTTATATGCAAACCTTGTGTGTTTTTGACAGTATTAGCGCAATCGGATGCGAAAGATAACTCAGTCCAGTAATCAGGCACTGTTTGACAGGCTTTTTAGTGTGTGCGTGCTTCAGGTGTACGCGCTGAGAAAAAGCGCACGTCAGAACAGCACGCAAATGCAATGTTTAACCGGCAAGGCTTTAAAGCACATGCAAATAATGCACTTTTGTGATTGCGAAGTGCAGTGTCCCATGAGTGTAACTCTACCGCTGAGTTAACATTTGATGTGAATGTACGTCGCGTTGTACAGTATATTGAGACGGATTCACCAGAACTGCAACTGATAGAATGGGCGCTGTTGGAAATGGCAAATGTAAATTATATAATTTAATTTTCATTTTACTTTTGCACCAAACTTTGCACATATGGGTAATGGAAAATGTAAATTTAAATACAGAAATACAATGCCATTTTGAATATTGCGTTGCCATTTTGAATATTGCATTGCCATTTTGCATATTGCATTTTAAATTGAATTTTGCTACCTATATGCTTCCATAACAATGCGATACGTACGACGTATTCGTAAATAATGAGACTCATTCATAAATCTGTTGTCAACAAAAATAAGCATTGAGGTCTTCCTGCGCGTTTCCACCAAAATAAAAGTTGAGAAAAAGCAAGAACTCTTATCAACATAATCATAAATCATAAATGTTAGTATTGTAATTTTACTGTTGTTCTACAATAATGTTGTACAATAATAATGATAATAATCATTACAACAGCTCTTGTTTTAATACATTTATTATAACATTCACACATAGTTCAAATTAGGATCTGTATTTTCTAATCTTTTAAAAGAAGTCTCTTCTCAGCAAGGCTGCTTTTAATTGTACAGTAAAAAAATAAAAAATAAAATACAAGCCTGATTCAAGAAGGGGCTCTGATGGCCAAAAATTATTATTTTACTAACTTATTAATTTTTAAGTTAAATTGTGCTTTGTTGGTATAGTGTCCGCTAGAATGTTAAAAATGTTCAGTTTCAGTTCAGAAATTCAGTTCAGTGTGCAATGGTGAAAAACAAAAATTGGCAAAATACATGGGGGAAAAAACTCTGTATTCGGCCTTTGGCCCTGTGTTTAATTTTGTTCGGTTTCGGCTTCGGCCAAGAATTTTCATTTCGGTGCATCCCTACTGAAAACTCATCTCTTCCGTGAGCATCTAACTGCCTCCAATAATAATTAAAATAAAAAAATTAATAAAAAAATTCTATGCCTTCACCTTTTCTGTTCTCTTAATTATCCTCCTTTCCTAGCTTTTTAGTGTTTTGAACTATCACTTAAACCTTGAACAGGCACTTCTCGTGCTCATGGTCATCTTATGATACATTGCTTGTTGTATTCCTCAACTGTAAGTGGTTTTGGATAAAAGCGTCTGCCAAATGAATAAATATAAATGTAATGTAAATATTATATCACGATTTTTTTCAGGAAAATAACGATTCACGATTTTATCACAGTTCTTTATGTTGGTTTTACTATTTTGCAAGTTGTCTGAGCAGTGCAGCCAAACTAATTTTCCTATTGTCATTATTTTATCTTTGTTATTAAAAAATAAGAACAAGGATGCACATTATGAATGCACATAATATACAAATAAAACAAACAGTGCTTTATTTTTCAGGTACAGTAGGTGTATTTAGCAGTAGCATTCAAGAAATTGAATGAATAAAATATAAAAATAAAACACTATAACATATACACTTCACTGTATAAATTATACATTGATTCTTATTAAAGCAACTGTATTAAAGTTCTTCATTCTACTCAACATCAACTATTAAAGGGATAGTTCACCCAAAAATTAAAATTCTGTCAACATTTAGTCACTCGCTCTTGCTTGCTGTCTAACTCTCCTTTTCCCATAATCCAATTTGTTTTAAACTTGAATGAGTTTCATTCTTCTGTTAAACATAAAAGTTAATTTGAAGAATGTGGGTAACCAAACAGTTGCTGGTCCCCAGTGACTTTAAAGACATTGGGGACCAGCAACTGTTTGGTTACCTACATTCTTCAAAATGTGTTCTTTTGTTTTCAGCACAAAAGAAATTAATACAGGTTTGGGACAACATGAGAGTAAGTAATGACAGAATTAAAATTTTTGGGTGAACTATCCCTTTAATGACAAGCAGGCAGCATGTTTAGTACTATTAGTCTGCTGTCACTTTAAGACCTGCACGCATCTAATATGCAGGAACACATCCTTTTGTCTCTCAGCTGTTTACCTTCACTTTAGACTTAACCAGCTGTGTTTATATGCAAACCTTGTGTGTTTTTGACAGTATTAGCGCAATCGGATGCGAAAGATAACTCAGTCCAGTAATCAGGCACTGTTTGACAGGCTTTTTAGTGTGTGCGTGCTTCAGGTGTACGCGCTGAGAAAAAGCGCACGTCAGAACAGCACGCAAATGCAATGTTTAACCGGCAAGGCTTTAAAGCACATGCAAATAATGCACTTTTGTGATTGCGAAGTGCAGTGTCCCATGAGTGTAACTCTACTGCTGAATTAACATTTGATGTGAATGTATCTCGCGTTGTACAGTATATTGAGATGGAGGCACCAGAACTGCAACTGATAGAATGTCAGTTGTAAAAATGTTGTAAAATATTGAAGAACAGACCTTACTCTCCAAATCTAATATTGTAGAGACGTGTTAGTCAGTAAGCAACTATCTAGCACCTGCCCAAAACACCCTGGCAACTTCATGTAACTGCATACCAACGCCCTACAACAGGAGATTTCATGAGCTGAAGAAATATCTCATTACATTTGTTTGGTATACTAAGCATATAAACTGGGCACCACCCATTGCATCTTGTTGATGGTAAATGAGGTCACACAGCTCACTGAAACGAGATGATTACATACAGTGCTGCCTGTTTAGTACTGTCTGTTTGAATCAGCTTGGTATTTGTAACTGGTATTAAAAAAAAAGTAGTGAGCTGTGCTTTCTAATGCACTGCATTCCGTTTCTAAATTAGAACCTCGCAGTCTGAATATCAAGAACTTTGAAAAGTCAGGTTTTGTAAAAGCTACCACACGTTGGGGTAATGAAAAACATTCTTGAAAGATCTTTATACCAGGGCAACATTTGTAAAATAATGAGTTTGGGAACCACTGAGCACTTGCAAATTACTTGTAACCTTTAACCGTGTTTCAAAAATCAGTTCTTACGGCACATCGTGGCAAGGATTTTTTTGAAAATCTACTGTGCACAGCGAGACCATGACTGTGATTTGTTCAGATAACAGATGCCAAAAGGTGATAATAAGCACCCAAGGCCCGTTATTACCCAGAATGCCAGAGCGCAGGGCTTAGGAGAAACATGATGTCTGCCTTAATGGATGTCAATGTTTCCAGAGAAACTCACATACACAGACAAGATGTTAAAGTTACACGGTTTCTCTGAAGTTCTTCTGTGTGTTGCCTCTGTTTGAAACTTAGAGGTCAAATATAAGGAACGTCAACAAATGACAGCCTCTAATTCCAGATGCATGTCATTTTTGATTATGTAAAAAAAACATATTGCCAATGTAAATTCTGGCTGCCTCTAGTTACATAATGCAATCTAGAAAAAAATGACAAAAGAATAAAAAATCAGCTTTGTCTTTTCGGGAAAGTGTTAAAACGCCTATGGGCCATTTGGAGATGACGAATACTGTAAGAAGTGTAATGAAGTATGCTGTCTCTGAAGTATGTCATTTATTTTCCATTTCCACAGCTGAGGAGTAGGGTGACATTTTTCACTAGACCAGCATAAAAGACATCATCGGGTTTGCTCTTGCGCTTTCTGGTACATTACTCGGTCTTGATGGAATGAACACTGGAAAAAATGTCTTGGTCAGTCCCCAGGGAGATGGATTTTGCAATGACTTTTAGGAAAGTTTAAATTATATCCAATCAGTGAGGGACTGGTCAAACCTAATAGTGAAAAGGATGGGTGATTTTATTTATTTTAATTTATTAATATTAATATGTTGCTTAATAGTAATATATTATTGTTAATATTATAGAAATTGTTTAAAGGGGTCATATGATTTTTCCTTTCTCTTTGGAGTGTTACAAGCTCTTGGTGCATAAAGAAGATCTTTAAGTTGCAAAGACTAAAGTCTCAAATCCAAAGAGATACTCTTTATAAAAGTTAAGACTTGTCCACGCGCTCCTAAAACGGCTCGTTTAAACACGCCCCACATGTCTATGTCACTATGTGGGAAGATTTGCATAAAACCGCCCAAATGTTCACGCAAAGAAAGAAGGCGTAACTTTTATTCTCGCTTTAGTATTTGTTCTTTTTAGCAACGTCATATGACCCCTTTAATATTATATTATTATTTATTATTTTTGTTGTTGTAATTTTTACTATAACTTTGAATTGCATGATGATAAAAGGGTACATTGGTAGAGGAAAGTCTCATAGTGTCTACAAGACAAACATATGTCCATGTGCTTTTGTAGTGACGTCAGTTACACATTTTCCCGACATGAGGCTAGTTCTTGGTATTTGCATGGTGCCGTTTCTACAGTGACAGATTATTTAAGTTGAACTAATTCACTATAATTTGCTTACAATTTCTCTACCCAATTTAATTTACCTTTTTTTCATGTGATATGGTTCAATTGCACCTTATGTGTGTCGCGTTTTCTCTTTTTACAGTCTACATTTTTTGACAAATCGCAGTTCAGAACTGTGTGTTCTTTCTGTCTTTAACAGGATTGTAATTTTCAGTGCCTGCTGAGTTCACATCAGTCGGCATATACTGTAACTATGCCCTCTTGCTTCAGTGGTTATTTCAGTGTTTGTTAATGGAGCCTTTGTAAGTGGGAGTTTGAGTAAACATTCTTTAGCTTCACTGCCAGGCTCTGTTGGTGCAGTGAGTTGGAAATGAAAATATTGTTTTAGTTTTTAATATGCTTTTGTCTTACTGATTTAATCACTGCCATCTATGTTCACTTGAAAGTACAATTTTCCCAAATGCAATTACATTTGTGTAAAATAACCACTGGTGTATTCGCTCTATCTAGTATGTATTCCATCAGATCAGTTTAGTAAATTATGTGTTCGCTCGTCGGTTTGCACATGCAAGTGAGGGAGTGAGAGAGACGAGGGAATATGGGAAAAAGGAGAGTTAGACAGCGAGCAAGAGCGAGGAAGAGAATATAAGTGCGAACTGATGACTGGATAAACACATAAGGGAAAAAGTGTTGCGATCAGAATAGCAGAAAGATTTGTGAGACAATTGAAGTCATGTTCTTCTCATTGCAAGTCTAAAGTCTAAACCGACTAAAGCTGTTTTAATCTGCAGCTGACCGATCTGGAGACAGAACTAGGAGGAAAGGACATGTGCACACTTACAGATAGTTAGAAAGGAATAAATATAGAAAATGAGAGTGAGAGAGCAAGAGTGACTCACGGGGAGAGAAAAAGAGAGCTACAGAGGAAGTCGTAGAAGTGAGAGAGGAAGAGAGTTGAGTGATTGTGATGCCCGTTGCTGGGATACTGAATCCTGTGTAGTTGGAGTGCATGTGAAATGATGGAGAGGCGCACTGAGTGATGTGGGCTGACAGCCATGTGTGTGTTTGTGCATAGCGTGTCAGCGCGTGCCTTCATATTTGCGGTCGTCTCTGTTTCTTTCCCTGTTGAAGCTGAGTGTGTAGATCTACACTAGTGATAAAGGCCACTGATGATAACCCCTATGGAATAACAGACATCAGAGAGGTCTGCCAGCATGATTAGGAAATGCCACCCTCAGCACCTAAATCCAGGATAAACTCTGCTGTTCACCACATTTTAAACAAGAGTAACACAGGTTTACAAATAGCTGAGTGTTCAACATCTCGCTGCTATCTGATCGACAGCACCTCTAAGGGAGGACTGAGTCCCTGCGAGAACACAACAGCTGCCAGCTCTGGAATAGTGTGCCTGTACATAAATAGTTAAACAATGTTTCTCAACCTTTTTTTGCCTTAGGTACCCCTACAGGCACATCGGTAAGGCTCAAGTACAAGGGTTTCATCATTCATGATTCATCTTTAAAAACAATTTTTTAAAAATTAAAAAAATGAGAATGAAAAATATAATCACCTAGTAGCTTTTTATAACTGCATTTATTGACATTTTTGTAAAAAAAAAAAAACTGCTGCCATTTGCTGCTTTAATTTTTTAAGTACAATTGAAACTCTTAAAATGTATAAAATATTGTGACAATAAAAATGGGTAGAACAAGCATTCTGTGACAATGATATGATATAGATTTTTTTAATATGATGTTTTTTATATTTTATATTATAATATTTTAATTTTATGATATACTCTTTCAAATCAGTTGTAATTTAATTAGTTCATATTCTATTCATAATATATCACTAATTAATTAATTATAATATTTTAGTAATATATATATTTTTAATATATATTTTAATTTCACAGTATATCTGTTACCTGTTGTCTGTTTCCATGAAAATAGGTATAGAACATTGCATCTATGCAATTAATTTTTTAAAAAGTATTTTTTTTTAGGTTTGAAACACCACCAACAAAATGCAAAGTCTTTGGAATCCCTGTTCTAGAATAGAATAGAATAGAGAAAACAGTGGAGTAAAATGGGCTGGATAGACAGACAGATAGTATACAGTAAATAATATAGACAGATTTTTTTGTTGTGGTTTTGTTTTTTAATTTTAATAAAAGCCCTTCTAGGGACGAGTGTTGCAAATTGGCTTTTGTTATAAACACTGTTACTGGCATTGGATGGCTGTTTCTTGCAGTTTTATCTAACTCCATATTCAAATAAACTAGATAGTAGTAGTAGTAGTAGTAGTAGTAGTAGTAGACAGACAGATAGTAGTTGTTAGTAGTTGGGGTTTCAAGCTAACTATTTAACATACATCATGCATTGTCACATGTGTTGTGTCTCTTGGTGGTAAAGTTTGTGATAACATGCATTTTTCCATGCATGTATGTATACATGGTGTTGAATTGCAGTGATTGCGGATGAAGTTGTGCAGTATTAAAAAATCTGTCTGTGCTTTCAGGTAGGGATGCTCCGATCTGCCTTTTTTGCCTCCGATACCGATTCCGATACCTAGGGTTCGGTATTGGCCGATACCGATTCCGATCCGACCAGTGGCTAATATTAGACATCATTTAGTCACCCAGAGTGAAGATTTACTCGCAATGTAGAGGGTTGACAGTCTAATTGCAGGAAGCGCTTACAATGTGCGCACATTGTAAGCGCTTCGTGTTAAAAACTGCAAAGCACAAAGGGAAGAGAACTTGATGCGTAGTGTATTATATCTGTGCAACAGTTATTGAGCCTTTCTTTTAACAGTTTTAAATTTCAGTTACTTTTTACAAATCAAGTATAATGGGATTGGGAACACAGAATGATTTTGGAGAGAGCTTTAACGAGCAGACCGCTGTATCTGAACGCGACCAGGGTTTAAAAGCTGAACGAATGACTGGCAGCCACAGCGGAGAAAAGAATTTGTGTGAACTTTAATGTAAGGACTTAAATATTCATATGTAGCTCACATTAAGCCTTTCTATGGCTTCAGAAGTAACACAGAATAATTCGCACAATCGGGGAGAAAAAAAAAAAATCTCGGATTTGGATCAGCCCTCTCTGACCGATACCCGATCCGGGAAAAATGGCACTATCGGAGCCGATACCTGATATGAATATCGGATCGGCGCATCCCTACAAAGAACCAAATGATAGAAGGAGCCCATATAAGCGCACATGAATTTTATAGTATGTGTACAGTGCAACAGCAAAGAGCTTTTTTTACATTTTAGAGAAGCCAAGTTGCAATACCGAACAGGACCACATGGAGATGCCAAAAAAAAAAACTAAACCAACCGCCTGCTGACTGCATATATCTACTACAGTACACGGATCCATTCAGAATAACTA
>NW_015540946.1:577249-604065 GCF_001515605.1 Sinocyclocheilus anshuiensis
TGTGTGTGTGTGTGTGTGTTTGTGTGTGCGTATTTGAGTGTGACAGGCATGATGTCTGTATAATGTAGTTTTAATGTCGTAGAGTGATCCTGTCGGTCACAGCTCTTTGTCTGGCTGTGATATTGTGACGTTCTGAGAAAGATCACGGCTCATAAATCCTTTAAATTTAGCAGCACTGTTTCCGCTGAGCATACGTATGAAAACGCTTCTGTTCACTTTCTCAGTTTAAATTGAGCCAGAGGCCTGCCGAGAGAAGCAGCATGAAGCAACCACAGAAAAAAAAGAGGATACAGGAAAGGAGAGTGGGAAGAGTGAAAGAGAAGCGGTATATGAAACCAATCTTAGCATCCATGTACTTCTGAAGTTTTGTTCTTTAGGTCTAGTGACAATTGAAGGCTTCTCTGTGAATTCACAGAATGCTGTTTACAAATGATGACAGGCCGTAAGATCTTCCAGAAAGCACCCATGTCATTTCAAGTCATCTTGTTTTCCCAGCGTTTTATTGTTCTTTGCCATTGAAAGCACAAATGTGAGCCTTTTAATGCCATAGGCATTAAAATCAGCAGAATTTTTTCAAGATGCGGCACTATGTGTAGTTATTATTAAAATGTAATTTTTCTGTACATAATTTATATTATTTTATATAATAATTATATAATATGTAAATATTACATTATATTAGGCTCCAGCAACACTACATAGGACAAGCAGTTGGAGAATGGATGGGTATTATATTATATTATATTATATTATATTATATTATATTATATTATATTATATTATATTATATTATATTATATTATATTATATTATATTATATTATATTATATTATATTATATTATATTATATTATATTATATTATATTATATTATATTATATTATATTATATTATATTATATTATATTATATTATATTATATTATATTATATTATAAAATGAGCATGCATCTTATTGCCGTACCATAGTTTCCAGTGTAGATGTCTTCATTGATTATGGGAGGTCGAAGTTTGGGTTAGTATGTAGAGTTAAAGGATAGACTTGGATGATGAGGTTAAGGTTACGATCAGATTAAGGTTGCGTGTTTTAACGGGGCTGGAGTAGGGTTTAGGATTTAGGCTTTGCAGCAATGACCAACATAGAATGCTGGTCCAGTAACATGTCCTGCATGACTAACTCATGTGACTGGAGAGGACCCACTTCTGTCTGGATAACTCTGTCAAAGGTAAATGGGTAGTTAAAGCTTTTCTGTCACACAGATAGGAACCAGACTGTCTGAGTGATCGCTTGAACCACTGAAACTAATTAAATGTTGTGAGCACCAAAGATTAATGTTCTTCACTTCAGAAGAGAAGGATGGTCAAATAAAACTAGTTTGGTCAGCTCAGATGGCCCTCCTGGAGCAGAGACAGGACAGAAACTCACTCATTTGGAGAAGAAAATATGTCTCTATTCATCCTTGTCTCCCTTCTCCTCTTTGTGTTGAATCTCATTGGGACTGAGGCTTGAAATGTCCAAGTAAAAATGATCTATGAGTGCTTTGTTAGAGTAGAGGCCATTGGGACAGACAGTAGAAGACAGTTATCCAGATAACAAGGTGGAATAATGTACATGACAGGAGCTATTCAGCGGCTTGAAAACCTGAATTTCTTTGGCTTCTTTCACTCTTTCACTCCCTGAAGGTGTTACATTTTAGTGAGTGATATGGATTACTCACAGTGTCGTGGTAACAGTAACCATGGAGAGGAGTGGGAGGGGTCGGCGTTCTCTGATATACAGGGTCCGTATGTATGGGAACCAGGGGCAACCTTAAGTCAAGGTCACAAACTGTCTAACCAATCAAACATGATGTTTTAATGCTTCAGGCATTTACTAGTCACACCTCCAAGTGTTCTGAAACACTTTGCATTTCTTGCATGTAGCTTACCGGTTTGTTGTGATACACACTCCAAAAACAGCCTAGGAGGAGAAACCTGCCCTCCTTATTACTGCTTAACTTTTTTACCTCCTTAAATATCCACATAAATAAACAAAATCATCTGAAGTGTCCCTTCAGAGGAAATTGCAATTTAAAAGTTTGTTTTGCAGACCAGTTTTAGTGAAGGCAACAGGATGTGCATGTGGATTTTGTTCAAAGTAAATTTGTACATTAATAATTCTAGTTCTAATTCGTGCAGCCAAGTATATGCTTGTTAGGTTAATGGACTATATTATGGTATATGAATAGTGGGGTTATAGCATAGCATAGTTCTGGTTACTAATAGAAATTAAATATGTGATTTTTACTGTTGCTGCGGTTTTATAGAAAGAGTAGGCCAGAGTTTTTACCTTTTTCTATTTCTGTTATTTAAATATTTTATATAATATATATTATATTTTATATATACTTTCCTGTTCAAAAGTTTGGGGTCAGTTAAGGTTTTTTGAAAGAAGTCTCTTATGCTCCAAGTCTGCATTTATTTGATAAAAAAATGCAATAGAACAGTAATATTGTGAAATATTATTACAATTTAAAACAACTGTTTTCTGTTCTAATATATTTTTAAATGGTAATTTATTCCTGTGATGTCAACGCTGCATTTTCAGCATCATTACTCCAGTCTTCAGTGTCACATGATCCTTCAGAAATGGTTCTAAAATGCTGATTTTAACTGATCATTAGTGTTGAAAATAGTTGTGATAGAAACAGTAGGCCAGAGTTTTTACCTTTTTCTATTTCTGTTATTTAAATATTTTATATAATATATATTATATTTTATGTATACTTTCCTGTTCAAAAGTTTGGGGTCAGTTAAGGTTTTTTGAAAGAAGTCTCTTATGCTCCAAGTCTGCATTTATTTGATAAAAAAATGCAATAGAACAGTAATATTGTGAAATATTATTACAATTTAAAACAACTGTTTTCTGTTCTAATATATTTTTAAATGTAATTTATTCCTGTGATATCAAAGCTGAATTTTTAGCAGCCCTTACAGCAGCATGTCACACGTGTTGGTGCTTATACTCTCAAAGTTGAAAACAGTTATGCTGATTAATATTTTTGTGGAATCCGTGATACATTTTTTTTTAGGATTCTTTGATAAATAGAAAGTTCAAAAGAACACCATCCATCCATCCATCCATCCATCCAAACTTGCTTCCAAACGTTTGTATTGCCACTTTTGATCAATTTAATGCATCCTAGCTGAATAACAAAATAAATGTAAATTTGTTTTAATATTTAAATTATTAAAAAATCAAAATATTTATTTAAATACTTAAAATATTTTTATACTTAATTATATACTTAAAATGAGTAACATTTTCTTAAGATTCCAAACAATATTCAAAGCATAATAAAAAAAATGATATGTTAAACATTAAAAATAATTAAAATTCAGTAAAGTCACATCGGCTCTGAATTTTAGGGAGGTGTTTATATTATTATTTTGTGCCAGCTCCATTACAGAAATTATAAAAGAATTTTCTGGGATTTTTAGATAATTCCTCTCATTTCATTTCCCCATTTTCAGGTCTGTAGCCTGTTTTGTCCATAGGATTAGTGGTGCATGTATAAATATGTGAGTGTATACATCAGTTAAAATAATTGTGTTTTTCTTAGTGCCCCAAGTCTTTTTCCTAGAGGCTAGACACACATGCACACACAAATGCATTCACACAGCGCCTGTCTCTCTTTCTTAAGTGCTTAACACACTACACTACCCCTCTTTGTGGCTTCATAAACACGCATATTTAAAGAGCACAGCCTGGACATTTAAACTCCCCTGAAGGCTTAAGAACCAAATCAATGGATTCCCACAGATAGAGCTCGTCGTCTTCTGCCCCTCTACACACATCCAGTTAATGGCGGCCAAACAGCCACCTGGAGTCTTAAGAGAAGTCAAGGTGAACCCCATCAGACACAGGCTGTGAGTTTAATGCTCTGCTCCTGACACACACACTGATAGAAACGCACTGTGCACAGCTGCACACAGAGATTATAGTTAATGCTCACGCTACTCTGTGGTCAGGCCCGGAGGAGGCTGACAGTTGTTTTGATCAGAGGGAGTCTTGGAAGAAAGCGATGGAAGCATGGGGGAATGGAAAAGAGTGAATGAGCAAGAACAATTGGATGAGCTCAGAGATGATGTGTAAGATTAGATACGTGATATGTGGGTATTTCAACAATTTCATAACACCTATATTATGAGGTGTCCACATATTAAACCAAGGTGTCTTTGAAAGACAGAGGAAAAATGCAAAAAGTATTTGATAGTGAGTGGTTTATTTTATATAATGTCATGTTTTGTGTTTAATAATTTCATTATTGTTTTTACTCTTAATGTTGCTTTGTTTTCCACTCATCTCTTTATTTGCATATAAATGAGATAATTACACACACTCCATTCGTGAAATATTACCTAAGCAGGTGATTCAGTATTTTCCAGTGACTAACCGGTACTCACAACTTACCAGGCATTTTCCAGTGCTGTGAGGAGGGAACCTGCAGAGCTGTCCTGAACATGGCAGGTGAGACTCATTTCACACACGTTTTACACTCCGACTGTGTCATTTTCCATCGATGCAGCAATATTTGCACTTTGAGTGACGTTTTGTGTCTGTGTTCGCAAGTCCAGTCAGCTGGTTCCAGTCAGGCTGTTTCAAGACCTGAAGAGAACATAGTTGTTTGGTATATTGGACAGCATGAAGTTCATTCTCATTTTGCGTCACTGTTCCTGTAAAAAAAACAACAACAAAAAAAAACACCACATTGCTGCAAGAATCTTTTTTCATGTCTTTTACTGGGTTCATTAAAATGAGCTCTGCTCTGTGTCTCACTGCAGCAGCTGAGTGCTGACTGTGTAGCTTCAGTTTTCTGCTTCTTTATAACGTCCTTCTCCTTGGCTGCTTTCTCAGTCAGAGAAAAATCAAAGATAAAAATTAACTCCAAATCTGTGAACTGCATAGAAGTGTATAAATGTATAAGTGCATGTTTCTGCTTTTTTGGTCATTCTGAAAGTGCCCCATGAAGCTAAAAAGCACATATTTTTAGTAGTGTTAGTTTAGTTAGTTAGTTAGTTATTAGTTAGTTGGCTTTAAAATAATAGTTTGATAGTTTACTAACCCTAATGTTGTTCTAAACTGGTGTGGCTCTTTTTCTCATCTAAAATGGCAAAGGAGAAAACTTATGAATTTCCAAGCTCTTTTTTTTATACAGTGAAAGTGAATGGTGACTAAGGGCTGTCAATCAAATACATAGTGTCATAAAAGTGGCCCATATGACTCATGCACTATATTCTGAAGTCATACAATATATTTGTGTATAGAGAACAGGCTGAAATGCTTCATTATTTACTGAAATTCTTGCCATAAATCGAGCTTGACATCTGTGGTCACCATTCACTTTCATTGTATGGAAAAAGAGCTTGGAAATTCATCATTTTTCTTTTTTTGTTCCACTGAAGAAAGTAAGTCATACAGAATTCGAAAGACATGAGGATGAGTAAATGATAACACTGTGAACTCCACTTAACACACAGCCACTTCCTGTCATGGATGTGTGTATATGAGCGGCGTATGTTGTTTACACGTTTTTATGACTGCAGAAGGAATGAAAGTGTGTAGTAACTAGTAAGGACTGCAACACACTTGACTCATTTAATGAATGTCTTTCTCTAAAATCTTTCCATTAACTACATCAGCATAACCTCATGTCTGTTTTGGGCCCTGAAACAACAGCACCGCCCCTGGAAATAACCTAGCAGTTTCTCAGGTGTCCCAATATTAATGTAAATTACTTTGGTTTCTGTGCAACCAAGTGTTACATAAAGCCTCTTTTATTCAACTCCAAAGTGGAGCAATATTTTTTATTCCTCAATTTTTTTTTTCAAATTGTAAAACACACTTCCCTCTCATGTCCAGCCCCATATTGTCACAGTAAGCTAATTTCAACAGTTGCTGTAATTCTTGCTGTAACTTCTTTACTGAAGCTGAAAGCAGTCAAGATAGGACACAATTAGCACTTTAAAGTGGAGGGAAGCCCTGTGTGAATAAATTAAAGCATTGCTGCCTGAGATCAGGAGACAGACACTTTCAGTAAGTCAAGAAACAGCCTCATTCACATCAACTCTGCTAAACATCTTAGTGGGTTTTGTAAGACCCAACATTCCAGTGAGACGTTGACAAAAGCTTGACATTGTACAGTTGCTTGTCAAAAGCAGATAAAGTTGAAAATTAGAGATGCACAATATATTGGTTCCATATCATTTATTGGCCGATATTAGAGATTTATAGAGATTTATTTATATATTGGATATTTAATTGCACGTTCATTTCAACTATTTTTACATTTGGATGCCGTCACCAGCCATCACCCAATCTTTAAAAACACTAATAATTTAATAAAGCTTTTAAATATAATCTTTAGCTAATTTTGTTTTTTACATTTTTTTTTACAAAATAATATGGAATTTCAATATATGCTATTTATTATTAATCGGCCATAACAAAATAATTATCTGTTTATTGATATCAGCCATAATTTTAATATCGATGCACCCCTATGAGTGCACTATGAAAAAAATCCTGTAGTTTTTACAGGAAAAAAAAATCTGGCAGATGTGGTTGCCAGAATAATTCTGTAAAAATGTAAACGAGCAACCTGCAAATATTATAATTGAAAACTGTAATTTATAAAGCAAAAAATTTTTTTTTTTTTAAATCACATTTTAAACTGGTAAATCCAGCAGCCATTTTCTGTTGAATTATGGCCACCGTGTTACAAAAAAAAAAAAAAAATTGTAGCCTTAAAATATTGACAGCCACCATAATAACACAGGTGGTAATTAACAGTATTCAGTATTAAAGATATTTTGCAGTGTTTTACCGTTAAAATTACAATCATTTTTTACAGTGTATGGATGGAATATTGAACAATTTTGTGAATTGATCTTCATGAAGAATGTCATTTTTCAGGCTTCTGAGCAGATGTCTTTTACATGTCCTGATGAGAAAGGTGTTGTTTTGATGCTCGGTCGCTCTGTTGTGTGGTCTGGTCAGCGTGGTGCTGTTTCTTCTGAAATCACAGCTGCAGGCACAAGCTGTGACCCCCTCACTCTCAGTCACAGGGAGGCAAATGTCCATGAGGAAATTTTGATATGTTAGCCCTTCAAAAGACAGATAGTGTCAACAAAGACAGTGATACTTGCTGAAAAACGACATTGTGTAAAATACCAGAGGTAACTGTAGTTTCTGTTTTTCTCACAAGATCCTAACTAGGCAAAAGGTAACTGAAGAAAACTGTTTCTTGGGAAAAGGTTAGATAACACAGGTGGTAATTAACAGTATTTTACTGTAAAGATATTTTGCAGTGTTTTACCGTTAAAATTACAATCATTTTTTACAGTGTATGGATGGAATATTGAACAATTTTGTGAATTGATCTTCATGAAGAATGTCATTTTTCAGGCTTCTGAGCAGATGTCTTTTACATGTCCTGATGAGAAAGGTGTTGTTTTGATGCTCGGTCGCTCTGTTGTGTGGTCTGGTCAGCGTGGTGCTGTTTCTTCTGAAATCACAGCTGCAGGCACAAGCTGTGACCCCCTCACTCTCAGTCACAGGGAGGCAAATGTCCATGAGGAAATTTTGATATGTTAGCCCTTCAAAAGACAGATAGTGTCAACAAAGACAGTGATACTTGCTGAAAAACGACATTGTGTAAAATACCAGAGGTAACTGTAGTTTCTGTTTTTCTCACAAGATACTAACTAGGCAAAAGGTAACTGAAGAAAACTGTTTCTTGGGAAAAGGTTAGCTGTTTGCTTTCACTGGTTAGAGAATTGATTGGCATAAAAACAGGGCAGAGCTGGTGATGAGCTGTGAGCATTGTTATTTCTGCTTCCTTGACTTCTCATTCTGCATATTTTCCAGCTGAGGGTGTGCGTGTATATGCATGAGAATATGTGCCTGTGTGATTTGTAATATCAGAAGAGCTGCTAGGCTAATTTTCCATTCCCTTGATCTGATTGGAAGGCACTAAAATCTGGTGAGGACCATCTGGAAAGTACCTGTATTTATGAGAGTATAACAAGAACGGAAATGCCCATGTGGCTTGCTTTAAACACCAGTTCCGGTTCAGTTCAGATTTTTGAGTGTGTTTTTTAATTCATTGCTGAATTCTTATGGTGAGGGATGCTATTGATCAAGACTAGGAAGAGAAGGGGTTGTTTTGGAGAGCACAGTGGTGGCATTCCGTTTGGGCTTGAACCAGCAACCTTTCAAAAACCAGCATACTTTCTAGCCCTGCAGTTGTTGAGTTTGGAGTGTAGTTCTACAGAGATAATGTTGGAGGTAGTGCTGGGATAGGTTTCAGGTGATGTGTGAACCATGGTGGTGTTTCTTGAGTAGTTTTAGGAGTGGTTTTGGATTAGTGTGGTGATCAGTGTGTGACTTATTCAAAGCCTTTCAGGGGTTAATCCAATTTTATTTGTTAATCATAATTTTCTAGGTGCAATCGCTTGAGGTTCATCTTGAGCAACCCAGGTTTGACCTAAAGTGCCACTGGTGCAGTTACTGTAGCTAACGTCAACTCCCTTACACATTTTAAATTCTAGACCAAAGGTGCGGTCACATTCAGTGAAATTTACACAGATAAAAAGGCCTATTGTCGATTGTCTAAGGCGTAACAATGTATGAAGCACAGGTCACACAGAAGTAAGTTTCAACCCAATCAGCTTTCTGTTGGTCACCGTGGCAAATCTGCATGACCAACTTGAACCCGCTGTGAAATCTTGTTGGGTGAATTTCTGTTGAAATGGTTGGATTTTAAACATTTGAAGAACAACAGTAAATGTTGACCGTACCTTAAAGGGGCTTTATATATATATATATATATATATATATATATATATATATGTTTCTTGGGAAAAGGTTAGCTGTTTGCTTTCACTGGTTAGAGAATTGATTGGCATAAAAACAGGGCAGAGCTGGTGATGAGCTGTGAGCATTGTTATTTCTGCTTCCTTGACTTCTCATTCTGCATATTTTCCAGCTGAGGGTGTGCGTGTATATGCATGAGAATATGTGCCTGTGTGATTTGTAATATCAGAAGAGCTGCTAGGCTAATTTTCCATTCCTTTGATCTGATTGGAAGGCACTAAAATCTGGTGAGGACCATCTGGAAAGTACCTGTATTTATGAGAGTATAACAAGAACGGAAATGCCCATGTGGCTTGCTTTAAACACCAGTTCCTGTTCAGTTCAGATTTTTGAGTGTGTTTTTTAATTCATTGCTGAATTCTTATGGTGAGGGATGCTATTGATCAAGGCTAGGAAGAGAAGGGGTTGTTTTGGAGAGCACAGTGGTGGCATTCCGTTTGGGCTTGAACCAGCAACCTTTCAAAAACCAGCATACTTTCTAGCCCTGCAGTTGTTGAGTTTGGAGTGTAGTTCTACAGAGATAATGTTGGAGGTAGTGCTGGGATAGGTTTCAGGTGATGTGTGAACCATGGTGGTGTTTCTTGAGTAGTTTTAGGAGTGGTTTTGGATTAGTGTGGTGATCAGTGTGTGACTTATTCAAAGCCTTTCAGGGGTTAATCCAATTTTATTTGTTAATCATAATTTTCTAGGTGCAATCGCTTGAGGTTCATCTTGAGCAACCCAGGTTTGACCTAAAGTGCCACTGGTGCAGTTACTGTAGCTAACGTCAACTCCCTTACACATTTTAAATTCTAGACCAAAGGTGCGGTCACATTCAGTGAAATTTACACAGATAAAAAGGCCTATTGTCGATTGTCTAAGGCGTAACAATGTATGAAGCACAGGTCACACAGAAGTAAGTTTCAACCCAATCAGCTTTCTGTTGGTCACCGTGGCAAATCTGCATGACCAACTTGAACCCGCTGTGAAATCTTGTTGGGTGAATTTTGTATATGTGTGTGTGTATATGTGTGTGTGATGTGTAGTGCAAAAAATCCTATTCTAATTGAGCATTTTTATCTAATTTTCCAGTAAAAATATCTAAAAGTTGTTAAAACCAGATGAATTTACTTGAGAAGCAACAATGCATAAGATATTAAGACTTGTTTTTATAGATTATATCTTGAATATTAGTGTCTTTAGGTATAAACAAGTGAAACATAATCTGTCAAAAGGCCTAATTAAAGTAAAAAAATATATACTTTTTAGATACTGATACAAATGCACAGGGTTTGAGCAGCCTACTATACTGTTGCTATAGCAGCCTCCTCAGGTAAACCCGATTTCAGTTAAAGTGTTTACACAAATGTTGTTTGAAAACTTAAGACTAAATTAGGGGGTCAGACCCCACCATAAATCACATCTTGTTGGGGATAATCTTAGGATAGTATTAGAACTAGATATACTCCGATACTGAATTTCTCTGTCGATAATGATAGCCGATTATTCAGAATGATATCTGCCAATACCGATGCTGATAGTTTGATTTTCTTAAGGAAAAAAAACTCTCCTAACCAATGCTGTTAACTGCAGGGAACCCTATCATTTGGCACATTTCTATAATATTAAAGGTTAAAACTAACAGAGCTATTATAGTCAACAGTTACTTATTTTCAGAAATCATAATTACACTCATAAAAAATGTAAATGTCTTGTTTACAACTCATTTGCACATAGTCTTAATAAATACCTGTCTTCATGCCAGATTTATTCAAAGATAATTCTAAGTAAAAAAGCTCATCTTTAGTGTTGTTTTATAGCTAACTAATGAACTGTGAACAGTGGATAACTTTGCTGAGGTAAATGCCACGTTAAGTGACATGCTGTTCACAATCTGTTTTATTGGCATCTTTCCGCAGTTGAAACACTGATTGAGCGATTACATAATACATGATACATTTTGGTAAGCTATAATGTATCTTTCAACATACCTTCTGATGTTCATTCATGTTTATTTTGCGCTATAACTTATTAAAGTTGAAGAGACTTACGCTCCGCGCTGCTGCTTGAACTGAGGTGCTACAGGGATCTGTCACATCACATTTAAAAGCGTCAACATGGCATTCATTTTTTGAATTTCATGATGTAATGTACAGGATTTGAAAGCTGAGACTTTGTTTCTTATCAGAAGCAAGAAAGCATCGCGATTATTGGATGGGAGGAACGCTACAGATAATGTTTGGTGTAGAGAAAAGATCTGGCAACCCTGGCTTGAACTACGGATGATTCATAGGGTCAAATATAGCCTGCTTTAATATTGTTATTTTTAACTGTTAATGTTGTCACGTTAATTTGGACAGCTATAAATTCAACAGAGAGATTTTCTTCACACACAGTAGTTGCAGTCTGACATTTTTCCGCCGCCTTTTGATTGACAGGATATAATCGGCCCTGATCATTGGCTGATTTTGAAATAAATTGATTTTATCAGCCGATACGGATTATTGGACAATACATCTGTGCATCTCTAGTTAGAACCATGCTTTTTTTCGCTTAAACAGAATTCACATTTCATACGAAAAGTCTCTTGCCCCTGTAGAATCTTAAGATTTTTCAATAAGAGTTTATTTGATTGGCAGGTAAAGAGAGTCTACCCATGCTTATGCTCATAATCGCTATGCTAATGACAGGGTGTTATTCACAAGGAGGTGAAAGCGTAGGCTAGAGTCTCTCTTTGAGAGAGGCCGACACAGGTTAAGAACAAAAACTTCAGACGTCATTATAACACTCCTGTTGAGAGATCTATTCAATGTGTGTCTGCTTTCGTTTGTATAACCACAGAATGTAGCCAGTATGTTAAATCACAGTCTTTGATTTTTGTTGAATAGCAGCATTAGGCCCTCAGTATATGTCCAGTCAATTAGAGGTTACCTGACTGAACCAAGCTGGACTAAGCTTTACTTTAGATCATTGTATATTACAGAAAACCGCAAAATAGTCTGTTCTCGATATCTCGTCAAATGACCCATGACCTCTGCTCACTCTTCATATGATGAGCGATCAAACACAGGCAAATTTTTCCAAGAAATGTGCTGGATTTCTGGTGAGCGCTGCACCTCGATTGAACGGCTCCCTGTGTCATGCTAAACGAGATGGTTTCTAATAATTATGGTAATTACCTTTTAAGTAGCCAAGCCTGAGACCATTAAAACGTTCTTACATAAATATGAAACGGCGCTGCAACGTGTGCTGTGGTTTTGAGCTGCGGAGCAGACAGCTCCTGTGGTCCTGCATGCCCACTCAAACCTTTCTGCTCAACAACCCCCTGCCCTTTATTCACACATACACATGCAGACAGTTGGACATAAATCTCTCCCTTCATCCATAGATTATATCTTGAATATTAGTGTCTTTAGGTATAAACAAGTGAAACATAATCTGTCAAAAGGCCTAATTAAAGTAAAAAAATATATACTTTTTAGATACTGATACAAATGCACAGGGTTTGAGCAGCCTACTATACTGTTGCTATAGCAGCCTCCTCAGGTAAACCCGATTTCAGTTAAAGTGTTTACACAAATGTTGTTTGAAAACTTAAGACTAAATTAGGGGGTCAGACCCCACCATAAATCACATCTTGTTGGGGATAATCTTAGGATAGTATTAGAACTAGATATACTCCGATACTGAATTTCTCTGTCGATAATGATAGCCGATTATTCAGAATGATATCTGCCAATACCGATGCTGATAGTTTGATTTTCTTAAGGAAAAAAAACTCTCCTAACCAATGCTGTTAACTGCAGGGAACCCTATCATTTGGCACATTTCTATAATATTAAAGGTTAAAACTAACAGAGCTATTATAGTCAACAGTTACTTATTTTCAGAAATCATAATTACACTCATAAAAAATGTAAATGTCTTGTTTACAACTCATTTGCACATAGTCTTAATAAATACCTGTCTTCATGCCAGATTTATTCAAACATAATTCTAAGTAAAAAAGCTCGTCTTTAGTGTTGTTTTATAGCTAACTAATGAACTGTGAACAGTGGATAACTTTGCTGAGGTAAATGCCACGTTAAGTGACATGCTGTTCACAATCTGTTTTATTGGCATCTTTCCGCAGTTGAAACACTGATTGAGCGATTACATAATACATGATACATTTTGGTAAGCTATAATGTATCTTTCAACATACCTTCTGATGTTCATTCATGTTTATTTTGCGCTATAACTTATTAAAGTTGAAGAGACTTACGCTCCGCGCTGCTGCTTGAACTGAGGTGCTACAGGGATCTGTCACATCACATTTAAAAGCGTCAACATGGCATTCATTTTTTGAATTTCATGATGTAATGTACAGGATTTGAAAGCTGAGACTTTGTTTCTTATCAGAAGCAAGAAAGCATCGCGATTATTGGATGGGAGGAACGCTACAGATAATGTTTGGTGTAGAGAAAAGATCTGGCAACCCTGGCTTGAACTACGGATGATTCATAGGGTCAAATATAGCCTGCTTTAATATTGTTATTTTTAACTGTTAATGTTGTCACGTTAATTTGGACAGCTATAAATTCAACAGAGAGATTTTCTTCACACACAGTAGTTGCAGTCTGACATTTTTCCGCCGCCTTTTGATTGACAGGATATAATCGGCCCTGATCATTGGCTGATTTTGAAATAAATTGATTTTATCAGCCGATACGGATTATTGGACAATACATCTGTGCATCTCTAGTTAGAACCATGCTTTTTTTCGCTTAAACAGAATTCACATTTCATACGAAAAGTCTCTTGCCCCTGTAGAATCTTAAGATTTTTCAATAAGAGTTTATTTGATTGGCAGGTAAAGAGAGTCTACCCATGCTTATGCTCATAATCGCTATGCTAATGACAGGGTGTTATTCACAAGGAGGTGAAAGCGTAGGCTAGAGTCTCTCTTTGAGAGAGGCCGACACAGGTTAAGAACAAAAACTTCAGACGTCATTATAACACTCCTGTTGAGAGATCTATTCAATGTGTGTCTGCTTTCATTTGTATAACCACAGAATGTAGCCAGTATGTTAAATCACAGTCTTTGATTTTTGTTGAATAGCAGCATTAGGCCCTCAGTATATGTCCAGTCAATTAGAGGTTACCTGACTGAACCAAGCTGGACTAAGCTTTACTTTAGATCATTGTATATTACAGAAAACCGCAAAATAGTCTGTTCTCGATATCTCGTCAAATGACCCATGACCTCTGCTCACTCTTCATATGATGAGCGATCAAACACAGGCAAATTTTTCCAAGAAATGTGCTGGATTTCTGGTGAGCGCTGCACCTCGATTGAACGGCTCCCTGTGTCATGCTAAACGAGAGGGTTTCTAATAATTATGGTAATTACCTTTTAAGTAGCCAAGCCTGAGACCATTAAAACGTTCTTACATAAATATGAAACGGCGCTGCAACGTGTGCTGTGGTTTTGAGCTGCGGAGCAGACAGCTCCTGTGGTCCTGCATGCCCACTCAAACCTTTCTGCTCAACAACCCCCTGCCCTTTATTCACACATACACATGCAGACAGTTGGACATAAATCTCTCCCTTCATCCCATCTTCCTCTCTCCTCTATTCATCTCTGGTCCCTTCTGCACATGACAGACCACAGCTGGCTTTGAGTTCTGTCCCCATTACTCCCCGTATTTTCTTTCTTTTTGTTTCGCATTCACATGCTGTCACACGCGCGCACACACACACACACACACACACACACACAGACAGACACAGAGCAATTATCAAAGGCAATGAGACAGTTAGGTTGGGTTGATGGATTGTCTATTATAAAGTTGCAGGAATAGAAAGACCTGAGTATGGGAGTATTTGTATGAGTGTTATGAGTTTCATCTTTCGGTTTCATCTTTCTGATTGTTTGGGGAATGTTAATGGAGTTGTAAACAAATGATTTATTTTTCCATTTAATCTGGTCAATAGTAAAGCAAAGCAAATCACATCAGAAATCATGGTATTGATCTCACTCGTGGATTAAATTAAAATACGAATACAATACATTCAAAATATATATTTTTAATGGTATTCTGCATTGTTACCTTTGCATTACCATCAACAGGCTGAGGCTATCACTTGTCCACTATTCATTCTTGCATTATGATTTGCTAGTGAATGTTTTTTTTTTTTTTATTAAAAGTGGTATTTCATAATCCACATGCACATCTAATTTTTGAGTTGAATGGGTAAACAGATTCTGCTTTAAGGAGCTTTAATATGAAACTGGCTACTTAAAGGAATTGTTCTATTTCTTTAATTATTGAACGTTTTGTATCATATCATATATCATATCATATCATATCAGCTCAACCAAGGCTGCATTTAATTAAAAATAGTTAAAACAGTAATACTGTAAAAATATCATTACAATTAAAAACATCTGTTTTAATCTTTTTTAAAGTATAATTTATTCTTGTGATGGCATAGATGAATTTTAAATAGTCATTACTCCAGTCTTCGGGTCACACTCACATAATCCTTAAGAAATCATTCTAATATGCTGCTTTTGTGCTTAAAGGGTTAGTTCACCTCAAAATGAAAATTAGGCTGCGTTTTACTCACCCCCCGATGCATCCTAGGTGTATATGACTTTCTTCTTTCAGACGAATCCAGTCGGAGTTATATAAAAAATTGTCTTTGATCTTTCAAGCTCTATCGTTGTACTCAGCGGGTGTTGCATTCCTTCTGTCCAAAAGACGTGAAATAAAAAGCACCCTTCCACAAAAAAAAAGTGTCTCACACAGCTCCGGGGGGTGAACAAAGGCCTCCTGTAGCGAATCGATGCATTTTTGTAAGAAAAATATCCATATTCAAAACGTAATAATCACTTTAATCTAGCTTGCGCCAACAGTTGTACACAGAAGCAGTTCCGGGAGCATGACGTATGAGGTCAGCGCTGCGCATCAGTGGTGGCAGGGGGTCATGCTGACTCATTCCTGAGGATCAGTGTTTGGCTGGTTAGCATGGCCCAATTATCCAGAACTACACCATCCAAGCCAAAAAAAAAAAAAAGTATTTTTAGACATGTATTGTGACTTTTTTTTGTACAAGCAACATAAGGTTTTGTTATTTGCCAATTTTATTTTCAAATGTGCCCTTAAAAGCATGAAATTAATGTTTTCTGTCTGCTGCCTTTGACAGCAAAGCTCAAGATAGTTGCCAGTGGAGAGTTTGGTTATGTGTGCATTCTTGTGGTGCCATCAGCCAATCAACACTGTCATTTCCACAATTTGGTTGAACCACTTTAGACGTCTGACAAAAAGCAAGTCTTGAGTGTTTTGTTTGGTGTTTTCAGTCACATTTGCATCGGTCAAAAGTTTGAGGCTACATGAAAAGAGCAAATAATCACATGCAAGATCTCGAGTAAAAATTAAAAAGTGTTTAATAAGACTTCTCACTGGAGGTCTTGGAGAGGAATACTGTAAGGTTAACTTCTGCATGAGCTTATGTGCATCTGTTAGTCTGTATGTTTGTCACTGTAAACAATATGTTTGCAGAAGACTGATTATCTACAATTGAATTAACAAGAAATACATATGGAGACATAAATCAGGCATTATGGTTGGTGACTGTTTGTAACTAGTAGATCAATGTATAATGTGTAACTATATCAATGTCAATGTGTAAAGATATCTGAGATTTGGTCTGCAAATTGCATATTTATCACATAAACGTGCTGTAATGACCAAGTACATTCTTTTGAGTAGGTAGAAAGTATGCCAGTATTGGGACATACTGAGTCGTAAAATTTCATTTTTTCATCCACGTACATCTTTATCATAGACTGATTAACTAGAATTTTTAGGTTGCTCCCAATTTATTTATTTTTTTATTTTTTTGCAATGATTTTTGGGCACTAATTGTAATCTCATTATTTAGGATGGATGGTGCATAATAAATATACATTTGTTAAGCAGTATTTTGTCATTTTCAAGTAAAAAAAATAAATAATAATAATAATTACTTGAGGTGCAAAACTGTATTAGATTTGTTCTTAAATTATTTGTATTTTTCCCAACACACTGTTTCAAACAAGAAAAAAACGAAATGCTAATGGGGGTAAGAAAAATAAACTTAATTGAAAACAAGTCTTGATATCTTAAGGATGTTTAACTATTTTTAATGGAAAACAAGCTAAAAATAAAATTAATCATTTTTGCAGTGTTGGGTTTAGTGCAGGGTTATTAATAGCTGTATGTAGCTGTATGGCTGTATTTGTAGCTGCAAGTGTTTTTACAGATTTGGCTACAGTAATGGCCAAATTGACAGTGATAAGAGCAGGCCCTTTGGGAACTGGTATGTACAATACTTGCCTGCAGATTCTGTTTGACATGTACCAGATTTGAAATATGGTGTTTTCAGTTTAATATTTTAGCCTGTAACCTTTTTGCATTTGATGGTAGTAGAAAATACTTGTTTACTGTGCCACAACAGCCCTGGATGTTGTTTGTGTTTTTCAACTGGGTGTTCTGACACTCCAATAACATCTTGGAGGTCATTGCAGTTTTTAAAACATCACGCATGTAGTTATGATGATCTGACTTAGTATGCGATAAAAGACATCAGCAGTGATTAATCGTTACTGTTAGTCTTAATGTAACATATTGGCAGAAAGCCTCACAGTCACAGCAGGGGTTCAAGTACAGATGTTAGGCACACACACACACACACAATGACCCAGTAATTGGAATAATACTAAATCCCATGACTCCACAGCTGATCTGAGCTCAAATTGCTTGCAGCTGAGTACACTCCTGCTGGATCGGTTTGGTTTGTGTTGCTGGCTTGTCTTTGGGTGTGCTTGAACAAACTCAATTCCTACTCAAACAGTCACATTTTAATGAAATGGCAGTAATGAAAGTTTTATAAACTGTTTGGATGCAAACCGCATGGCAAATAATCAGCTGTTTCCATGGATGTTTGTTTCTATTATCTAACTGGCTCTTAAACATGTAAACAGTCATACATATGTATGACAACAGAAACAATTTGTGCACACCAATTTACAAAGTCACTGTCTGGAAAAATATGCAGAAATTGTACTGAAGAAATGAGAAACGATAGTTGAAAAACTGAAAGTGACGTGTCCCATACTCGGAATTTGTGCTCTGCATTTAACCAGTCCAAGTGCAAACATACAGCAGTGAATAGTGAACAACACACACACACACCTGGCGCAGTGGGCAGCCATTTTTTGCTGTGGTGCCCGGGGAGCAGTTGGGGATTCGATGCCTTGCTCAAGGGTCTCACCTCAGGTGTGGTATTGCAGGTGGAAAAGAGCTCTAGTCATTCACTCCCCCCACCTATCCCTGCCGGTACAGAGACTCAAACCTGTGACCTTTGGGTTACAAGTCTGACTCTCTAACCATTAGACCACGACTGCCCCTAAATCAGCCGATAATCAGGGATGATCATATCCTGTCAATCAAAAGGGGGCGGGAAAACATGTCGGACAGCAGCTTACGTTAAAAAATTGTTTTTCTTGTGTTGGATTTAGAGCTGTAATCAATCATTAACACAGCGCTGTTAACACTGGTTCTATGAATCACCGTTAGTTCAAGCCAGGGTTGCCAGATCTGCAGTTTTTCCTTTGCTAAGCATTATTTGTAATGCGCCTCCCATCCAATAATCACAAAGAGCTTTGTGGTTTAATACTGCTGATAAGAAACAAAGTTTAGCTTTCAAATCCTGTACATTTTATCACAAATTTCGAACATAATAAATGGTGTTTATTATAGAGTAGTAGAGGGAGCTTATTTAATTATATTTGTATGTTTGAATAAGTCTGTCAAGAAGACAATTTTTTATGAAAACTACCTTATGTGCAGTTGAGTTTATGTGTGATTATTATATCTGAAAATAAATAGCAAATGCCAAATGAGAGGGTTCCCTGTATTGTTTACAGCGTTAATTGGGAGGGATTTTTTTTCCTTAAGAAAACTAAGCTACCGGTATTGGCATCAGTTTCAGCAGATAGCCTATCATTCTGAATAATTCGTATTTCTTGTGTTGGATTTAGAGCTGTAATAAATCATTAACACAGCGCTGTTAACACTGGTTCTATGAATCACCGTTAGTTCAAGCCAGGGTTGCCAGATCTGCAGTTTTTCCTTCGCTAAGCATTATTTGTAATGCGCCTCCCATCCAATAATCACAAAGAGCTTTGTGGTTTAATACTGCTGATAAGAAACAAAGTTTAGCTTTCAAATCCTGTACATTTTATCACAAATTTCGAACATAATAAATGGTGTTTATTATAGAGTAGTAGAGGGAGCTTATTTAATTATATTTGTATGTTTGAATAAGTCTGTCAAGAAGACAATTTTTTATGAAAACTACCTTATGTGCAGTTGAGTTTATGTGTGATTATTATATCTGAAAATAAATAGCAAATGCCAAATGAGAGGGTTCCCTGTATTGTTTACAGCGTTAATTGGGAGGGATTTTTTTTCCTTAAGAAAACTAAGCTACCGGTATTGGCATCAGTTTCAGCAGATAGCCTATCATTCTGAATAATTCGTATCGGCTGAGAAATTTAGTATCACTGCATCCGTGTTGATAATAATTCTATATTTTTTGTTTGTTGAGCACCAAATCAATATATTAGAATGATTTCTGGGGGATCTTGTGATGCTGAAGATGATTTTAAATTGTAATAAAAATGTAACTAATATTTACCGTATTTTTTATCAAAAAAATTCAGCTTTGGTAATCGTGAGAGACTATGAGTACACCAGCTTGTCACTGGGGCAGTACCCTCAAAGATACCTCCGCTGTACCCCTTAACATCAGTTGGAAATGTATTTGTGCCCTGAAGGATATAGTGTTAGTACAACTTAACATACAAAAGGTTACAGCCAATGAACCTTTGAGGGTGCTAGTCAAGTGACAAGCTCTTGTACCCCTAAAGATACCATTTTTGCACATTTTTTTTCAATGGTGCTGTGTGTATGAACTGTATGTGCACATGATTCTCCTTTTCATTTGTCAGTTATCTTTCTGATGATTGTTGATTGGGAGAGTAGGAAGAGTTAGGGTATGAGAATATAATTTGTGATATAAAGCAATATAAACCATGTTCTAATTATTTAAGTACATCTGTCACACACGTGAGCATGTTCAGAATGAGCAGATTCCACTGTGGTGACTGCTGTCATGACCTCTGGCGCTCTGTGCTGCCGACACGGTTTGGTCTCAAAAAGAGCAGCACACAACGCCCCTGAAGGCAAAGCCAGACCCACTGAACCTCAAACATGCACTAACAGCTACAGTTGCGATTGTAGCGATAGTTGACCCAACAATTAACATTCTGCCATCGTTTACTCACCCTCGAGTTTTTCAAAACCTGCATGATTGATTTTTTTTTTACCGTAGAACACAGAAGGAGATATTTAGCTCAATGTCAAGGCTGTTTTTCTCCACAGAATATAGAACTATTAATTTGTGTGAAGAACAAATTGAAATGTTATGCACATGTTTATGAAATCAATGTTTTTAAGACCTGTTCACAACAAGACAAATATTTGGTGCATAAATTTGGAGCAATGATAGACTTTTTTTCCATTGCACTGTGAAGAAATCAGGCCAACCAGTGAGAACTGTGTTTTTGGTCACATGCCCAGCTGCTATTACATAAAAACTACAACTTGGTGGTGCTCACAAACAGACATTGCAACATTGAATAGCAGACAAAGAATCCTAAACTCTTATCAAGTGGGTGTCATAAAATGAATTTTGCACAGTGCTTTGTTTAACAGGGTAAACAGGGTATTTCTGATTTTCTGTCAGCGCTACCTACTGTTAGAGAGTGAATTTGCGTTTTCATTCAGCCCCTCTGGCATTTACGCATTGATCTGAAGAGACAAATCACGGAATAACTTTTCATTTGTGTTGGTATGAAAGGCCTTTATTCTGCCATTTTGACCAGGTCTCTCTTGAAAAAGAGATTTTAATCTTAAGAGATTACCTGTTAAAATAAAACTTTTACAAAAACAATGTTTTTTTTATTTTTTATTTTTTTTATAATTTTGGTGAAAGAGAAACCTCAAAATTCTGTCATATGGGTTTGGAATGACATGAGTCAATGATTACAATTTTCATTTTTAGTTTAAACAATCCTGTTTTAAACCATAACTTGAGGTTTCACTTATTTCACTGACACAAACGCAATGTAATATAACATATGTTCTTGGTTTGGTAATGCTTTGGTGTATAAGTAGCATATTTATATAAGTGTAAATATCAAACAATACTGCTCGGACATACTACTAGAGATATATACAGGTTTTTTCATCCATGAAGAAGAGAACGCACATGTGCACACAGAACATATTCACTGTCAGCATGTCACCAACAGTGCAGAAGACAAACAGGTTTTGTGTCGCATTAGGTCTGAGTGAGATGAAACGGCTGTGTGGAAAAGGTAGGAGAGTGAAGAGGACAGCTGAGAGCCTGACAGGAAGAGCCTGGTTAAGTTATCAAATGTTATCAGTACTCAATTGCATTGAGTCTATCACAGATCAGGGTCCTGTTATCAAAGAATATGGCCTCATCATATGACTAATATTGTACGAGAGAAAGAAACAGCTCTGCATTCTGACAGATTCTTTGTTATAATGCATTTTTCAGTTTGTCAACAAAATGTTACTCAGTAACTATAATTATATTCAGCGGTTGGCCTTTTCAGCCTTTGTTCAGTATGAGTAAGCTTTCATTTTTGCAGAGATCCCTGTGGGGCTTAAAACAGAATTATACAATTACAGAATTAGCGGATTATAATGTTATATTCTGATGTGCATTTGTGTCAGAAAATACCAGCTTCATTGATTTGCGTGTCTTTGTACCGTAGGCTTGACTATACTGATGCCGTGGACACACTAGACTTTGAGCAGGAGAAATATCTATGGATACTGCGTCTTTTTAAACAAACATAAATTCAACATATAGCAAATTATAATAGATCCAAACTGTAAAAATATACAATCTACCCAACTTTACTGCAGCTTTACAATTTGCATTTTAATTCAGCTAAGAGATCATGGTGTGATTTATCATATATCTTAACGTGATATGAATTCGCAGATCAGAGTTCACTAAACTTGATCTTTGGAATTCGCATGAGCTTGCATTTCTGATCTCATGCAATTGCGTGTGTATCAGTTGAAATCAATGGGGAATGCCCCAAAATGTCTTCAGAAATATAGTGAAACGTCGTGTCAAAAACTTGTGATGACATCGAAGTGCTCTGTACTGTTTGAATAGCTCATAATTCATGTTTGACTCCAGATCTAGTAATGTCAATAGGTTTGTGTGAAGGTTTGGGCACTATAAATTTCAATGTCTTAGTATGAAAACTATTATGTCTATTGTGTGTGTGTGAGAAAAAGATAATGGTAGTTTAAACTGGCATTTTTACATTTCAGGCTTGCTTCAGCTGGCAGTAAACTGCTGGATTGACACTGGAGGATGAGAGAGACTGTGAGGGCGAATGAGGGATGAGTAGAGGAGCAGTGAGAGGGAAGGAGAGAGAGAGAGAGAGACATCTCCCTCTGGCCAAAATGAACAAGAACTAGGCCACGCTGTACCGCACCTGAGCAAAGCCAAAACGGCTGCTGCTTCTTTTTTAACTCTCCTTTAGATTTATTGAGGGAAAAAAAACACCTACTGTAACTTTATTTTTACATTAGTGGCAAAGCTCAGCGTCCTCTACTCTGACCACAGTGGTTTCTGAGGAGCTGCAAGGACGTAACTTTTTGTATGTGTGTGGCAGTGTGTTCAGTAGTTTAGGTTGCATCACTGTTGCTGAGCTCTTCTGGGTGTCAGATGTGGCCTTATAAAACACACATCTGAGCCAAATACAGATGAAACAAACAAATAGTTTTAAACAAAAGAGCCCGAGCAAATATTTGCACAAGTCTGGCATTATTTGCCACACCTGTCTGAGTCCACAGAGTAAATCAGTTGAGGTAAAATGCATGATTTCCCTCTGTTGTTTTAAACTGCTTTAATAGGTTTAATTTAATGTATTCTTATGTTTTATTTGACTCTGAACTGAACGCTTGCTTATCCTTCATAATGATTTATCAGTTTGAGTGAGTGAGAAAAAAATAGAAGCAATTCACTAAAGACCACCAAAGGTGAATACTCACCTGTGCTTTAATCCAGGGCTTCATGCCTCTGTGGTGCCTCTGCTGGCGCAATGTGTTACTGCAGCCAACCCAAAAAAGTAGGTAGGCAGTAGGTAAGCAAGAGACCGATTACTGTAAAATGCTCTCCTTTTTTGATGCAGATATGTAATGCCATTTTGTTTCTAGATTATGCGCAGTAACATTAAAAAACAATATCAGATGAATTATCTTGATAGGCTACATGACTATCAGCCTCTTAGAAATAGTCATGTTGCACGTGGAATAATTTAAAGAGAGAGGGGACTGCGTTTAGAAAAGGCTGAAGATCAAAGGAATGTGCTTAGATTAAAAAAATATATAATAATGCAAGTAAGATGTAAATTAGAGATTAAAGTGCATGCGCGCATGCATGTGTGTATATAGCCTGTGTGTGTATATATATATACATTATATGTGGGTGTGTATATATACATACACACGCACACACACACACACACTGTTATTAAATTAATTTGGCATGAAAATTTTAAATATATCCATTCAGTAGCGATGTCCGATTTAATGAATCGTTCTTTTGAGTCGGATCATTCGGTGAGCAGGTTCAAAATTCGATTTGAATCATTCGGTTCGCAAGTCAACAAATAACCGACCCATTGAACTGAGAATCGTCTCTTTCGGACGCACTTTTTAATCATTTGAAATATTTGTTGCGAATTAATTGTGTTAAAGTTATTTTAATAGAACAGAAGAACAGAAATATTCCAAATGAAGCAAGCTGAACCCAAAGAATTGATTCTCGGAATGTGTGGGATTTCTCGCTTTATACTTAAACCGTTCATCGTGGAATGGTGTAGTACAGCTGGCTGGAGAGGTTGCAGTAGGCTATAGAAAATGAATGAGATGTCGAGTGTGTGATGTATTATATTACACTACTACAAATGAAACCGCTATTGTATCACGTGGTCACCGTCCTTGTTAGGGACTGATAATTCATTCATTGATCATCAGTAATACGGATAAAGGACCGTTTGCATTCATACATGTGTATGAGAGAGGGCAACAGAGGGAGGGCAGAAAAAAGAGAAACACTCTCACTCTCTCTCTCTTTTTGTTCCCGAACGCAACGCGCGTATTCCACTCACAGATTGCGAGGCTCCGCGGCACGCGCGCACACACTCACGCACCCAGTCACACACACTCTGAACCAGCCGAGAGAGGGAAGAATGAGGAAGAACTCGCACGCACATTTCAGCTCTCACAGATTTGCTGATAAAGCATCAGATATTTGATCACTACGGGTCTGTTTGGGGGGAAAGCACGCGTGTATGGAAATTGGAGGGTTCATATAATACTCGTGTAGGTCTCTAACCTTTCCTGCATCTCCTATATAAAAACCTAAACTAATGCGAGCTGGGATACTACTGACGGCTTCCGACACGCACGTCTCCGTTAACACTTCTTCTGCCGTTTTCCCATAGACTGACTACTTCACGGAACACCGTTACGGTAAGAGCACCTTCTTTATGGTATGGGTTTACATGGAGCTTGATGGTGGCGGTATCGTAGCGTTGCACGAGGGTTAATAGGGGGGAACAGACAAACCAAGTATCACATTCATATAATCATTACAGAGAGTGACCCATTTGATAAAGAGGTGCGCTCTCGTGCCCGTCTGGTGCGGTGCGGTCCGGTCCGGTCCGGTCCGGTCCGCAGTGGCCCGCGGATGAAGATTTAACCGGCCGTTCGCCTTCACTTCGTTTTACGGGATTCTGATGTGCACGTGAAAGTTGTATTAAACCTGATCTGGTTACAAGAGCCTTTGCGCTCTATGAGCACATCGCGAAAAAAGCCCTTAAGGCAACCTTAGCCAACGTTTATCCGAACAACCCAACAAACATGGGACGTCGGCCCGACGTGCAGATCATGTCTATATTGCGTCGGTTGGTCCAGGACCGTATCTGTACGTCTAATCGACGTGCAAATCCGGTGGTATCTGGACGTCTGACTACGACGTCCCTTGGACGTAGAAATGCAGTTCAAAATTTGAACGTCTGACTAGGAGTTTTTTTTGGACGTCTGTGAACGTCTGACTAGGAGGTTTTTTTTGGACGTCTGTACAACGTGCAGAACAAGTTCAGGAAATCGACGTAAGAACTTTTTATACAAATAAACATGACAAAACAATCCTGTGAGTTCTGATTTAAAAAAAAAAAATTAAACATCACGTCTATTTTTTATGAAACATGTAGGTGTTAAAATAGTGTAATATTTAAATGTTTAAAATGTGTCCATTTAACTTTTTTTATGAGTGGTATGTTTCACTGAGACATTGACAGAAACAGCAGTTTTCATCTATGTGTGATGTATTAGATCTATTAATTAAATATAATTAATTAAATTAAATAAATTTAAAATAAAATAGATTAAGTTAAATAGATTTAAAGAGATAAATAGAATTAAATGTAATAGATAAAAAGATTGAGACTGCAGTTGACTTTATAAGATGTTGAAAATACGTCCAACAATGACCACATCTGAACTTAATTTTAACCTCTTAAAGATGTCCTGTGGACGTCCAAAAGACGTCATAAAAACTTTCATTCTGGCTCTTCAGGGGACGTCATTTCAACGTCCGAAAAAGACGTTGAAATGACGTCGTTTGGACGTACCTTTGCTCAGTGGGAATAAGAGCACCCAAATAAGAAATTATGCGTGTCCGCATCGCCTAGGTTGTGGGATAACCGATGTTTCATCAGTGGATGGGGTAGAGGTGCTGAATGAGAGCAGTAGGTTGCGGTAGATGTGAATGAGGGTGAGCAAGATTTGAGCAGTGCTGAGTTAAAGCGCTCTGTATTCGGTTCTTTTGCATTTCAGATCGCTAAACCGAGGTTAAGCGATCGTTAAAGCTAATGGAATTCGTATGATTAAATAATTATGTAGGCCTATTAAAAGCTAAGTGGTTTTAGTTTCTTATGAATGTGTGAGTAACGTCTGCAAGCTTTTGCTGTGCACTATGCCCATTGATGACTGCAGATATGAGTGTGTGTGAGACACTGTGGGTGTGTGTCCATGCATACGTTTTGCACCATGATAAGTGTTTCTTCTTCTTGCCTCAGGGGCCGATTGCCACCCTTTGTCTGATGATGCATTTTGCATAGTTTGAAGTCAGGTCTGCTTGCTTGCAGTCAAGCACCAGTGTCCCAACCTGAACTTCATTGGATATTTTTTTATTTTTTTTGGAACCAAATGCTCTGGGCTAAAAGTAGCTCATAACTCGCCTATTTAGGAGAAAATCTTAAAAATAATGGACGTGTCAGTCCTAAATTTAGGACTCCTACATTTTTGCTCTACGAATATTTCACAAAGCGTTAGCACTAAAACTAGCTCCTAAATCTGTGAAACGTTAGGAGTAGTGAAGAGGACTCCTAAGTCACTAAGACCAAGCCACAAACTATCCTAAAATGGCTGTTGCTGGCAATCTGCCTCTGAACGTAAACAAGTTTAGAAACATTTGATGATAATGACCTTTTAAAAAAGGCATCACCTTTGGTTTTGGAGTTTACCCCAACTCCTAATTTTCCTTTGATCATATCCTTGTTTTATTAACCAGTTGGGCAAGAAGTTTTTTTTTTACGTTTACATGTATTACTGTCAGCCATGATTATTTTACTCTGTTAATTAAAAGGCTGTTTATATGCATATCCGCTAATTGTTTTTGAGAAGCATACATGTAAGAGGCTGACAAT
>NW_015540946.1:604158-611483 GCF_001515605.1 Sinocyclocheilus anshuiensis
TCTGAGACAAATTTTGAAAATCCTAAAAGATTCCTATAATCCAAGGCTAAAATCTGTAGTCTTTGATCATTAGTTTGACATGTTCACCGACAGCCGATTAATGACCGTTGCGATCAAATTTGACCTCCGACGAACTTCTGGCAGTGTCAGTCCTGCAGTGTGACTTCTACGACGACGAATGTCAAACTGTCTTCGGTTTTCAAGACATGATCAGAATTAATGCTAGAGATTTCTTCTAACCGCATAAACTCCAGCGCTCCCGTCCTCCACTCACGGAATTCATATGATTCGTTGCCTTTGCTATGATAAACACTGGTTGCGCTGCTGTTTTCATGTGGGTGTGTAGTGCTGCTTGCACTATTCTGCATAAATATGCCGGTATTGCCGCCATTCATATACTTTAAAGGATAGCCAACATTACAGCCCCGCGTGCAATGCAGCTCGCAGTCACTGAACGTGTATAGGTTGAGAATGTAGAACTCCGGACAAGTTTTCTTGCGCGCACCTGTTTTTAACGCGTCTTGACTGTTTTTTTTTTTTTTCAGACTGCGTACAGTTTGACATTAATGACAACTGAGATCCCACAGTGTGAACTGATCATCATGTTCGTACAGTCTGACAAGTACAATCCTAAGGGACTTTTAAAAAATCGCACAGTGTGAGCCCGGCTTTACTCTTAGCTTAAGACTTCTCTCTATTCCTTAGTAAAAGTTTGTCTCAGCAGCTTTGTGAATAGGTTTTAAGAGAAAACTCTTAGCTAAAAACTTTTACTGCTTTTTAGGAGAACTCTTAGTGGTAAGATAAGATGATTTGTGAATACAGGCCCTGGACTAATACCGTTTTTAGAGGAGAAACAACTAGCAGAATGTAATGTCGTTGAGCAATAGGCTTAAGAGAGCATCTGGACTTGTTTATGCATTTTGTTGAAGTGAACCTGATGATTGAATTGATAAACAAATTTGACAAATGGATAATCAAGTCTAGGTGCTCCAGAATGTTTTTTTTTTTACCTGACATTTCGGGAACATGCCTTTCAGCACATAGTGATGAAATGTTCCAATAATGTCAGTGTCAGACACACCGTAATAATGCAGCAGTTTTTGAGAACACGCGTGTTGTTGCTTGTGGGTGATCAGTGTCCTGGGTTCATTTTAATAGTTGATTAATCTATTTCTCAATTTTTCTCCTCATCCCCCTTTTCTCTTTTTATTATAACGGAAGTTTGTCGCCGAGTAAGGAATGATGAGGCATCGTGAGACCTCCCCGCGCCTCTTCCTGAGCTTTCAGTGTCTAGTCGTCATGGTGATACTGCTCTACAACGTCCACCATGTGACAGCGGAACATGCTCCAGACCACAGCCAGGATCATAGTTCTCCTGCCAACAAGTCTTTGACCTGTGGTGGGTCAGTATCATGTCTCTCAGGAGTCATCCTTCCATTGTGGGAGCCCCCAAACCCTTCGTTTGGGGACAAGGTAGCCCGGGCCACAGTTTACTTTGTGGCAATGGTATACATGTTTCTGGGAGTTTCGATTATTGCTGACCGCTTCATGGCATCCATTGAGGTCATCACCTCTCAGGAGAAGGAGATCACCATTAAGAAACCAAATGGTGAAACGACCACTACGACTGTGCGCATCTGGAACGAAACTGTGTCCAACCTCACTCTCATGGCTCTGGGATCTTCTGCTCCTGAAATTCTGCTCTCAGTCATTGAAGTGTGCGGCCATAACTTTGAAGCTGGTGACCTCGGACCCTCTACCATCGTCGGCAGTGCAGCTTTCAACATGTTCGTCATTATTGGAATCTGTGTCTACGTGGTGCCCGACGGAGAGCATCGTAAAGTGAAACACCTGCGTGTTTTCTTTGTCACCGCCACTTGGAGCATCTTCGCCTACTTGTGGCTCTACCTGATCTTGGCTGTTATCTCGCCAGGCATCGTCCAGGTGTGGGAGGGTCTTCTCACTCTTTTCTTCTTTCCTATTTGCGTGGTCTTTGCTTGGATCGCTGACCGCCGCCTCCTGTTTTACAAGTATGTTTACAAGCGCTACCGAGCCGGCAAGCACCGTGGCATGATCATCGAAACGGAGGGGGACCGTCCTCTGCCATCCAAGGTGGATATCGAAATGGACGGGAAGATGCTCAACTCTCATGCAGTGGACTTCTTGGATGGAACTCTGTCTTTGGAACTGGAGGACAAAGACCTAGATGAGGATGAAGCTAGACGTGAAATGGCGAAGATTCTGAAGGAACTGAAGCAGAAACATCCTGATAAAGAGGTGGAGCAGTTGATTGAACTCGCTAATTACCAGGTGCTCAGCCAGCAGCAGAAGAGCCGTGCATTCTACCGATGCCAAGCGACCCGCTTAATGACTGGAGCAGGTAACATTCTGAAGAAGCATGCGGCGGACCAAGCTCGCAAAGCAGTGAGCATGCATGAGGTGCACAGTGACACTGGAGAGAATGACCCGATTTCTAAGATCTTTTTTGACCCTGGCTCTTACCAGTGCCTGGAAAACTGTGGAACCGTGGCGGTGAACGTAATTCGACGTGGAGGCGATATCAACCAGACTGTGTCGGTGGAATTCCGCACAGAAGATGGAACCGCAAATGCCGGCTCAGATTATGAATTCACAGAAGGCAGTATCGTTTTCAAGCCAGGCGAGACGCAAAAGGAGATCCGAGTTGGAATTATTGACGATGACATCTTTGAAGAGGACGAGAACTTCCTCATCCACCTCAGCAATGTCCGTGTGCTTCATGAGGGTGATGAGGCAGAGACAACTGAAGTCAATCACATGGAAACCATCGCTACGCTCGGTGTGCCCTCCACAGCAACAGTCACCATCTTTGACGATGACCATGCTGGAATCTTCACATTTGAAGAGCCAGTCACCCACGTTAGTGAGAGTGTGGGTGTCATGGAAGTGAAGGTCCTGCGTACGTCTGGGGCCCGTGGGGTGGTGTCACTGCCATATAAAACCATTGAAGGAACTGCGCATGGAGGGGGAGAGGACTTTGAAGACACCCACGGTGTTCTGGAGTTCCAAAACGATGAAATCTTGTAAGTAATAGTCTTATATTTACACTAAAATGTGTTTTTATTGGATTTGGGTTCCTGTCCTGACGGGTCACTCCTAAAATATTACTGTTAAGAAGAAACTGAATTTCATTTGTGTTAGTATAGTGCCCTGTCAGAACAGGAATGTAATGCATGTAGTATGTTTTTTATGTGCCTGATGGAGCGGCATGCTTGATGCTAAGTATTTTGCTGTGTGACATCATTGTAATGTCACCGTGATATCAGAGGCATTGTGTGCAAAGAGCAGCCGATGGAGGATGTCATCAAAAAGAAACTCCTCACATCTACTTCTCATCTTCTCTTCTTCTCCATCTTTTTATCTGTCTTTCACTTCACAGTTCTCTCTCTTTATATTTCAGCCTCAAAGCCTGATTACTGAGAGTCAGTGTGAATGATAATGATTATGATATTCTGTTTGGCAAATGTTTTGCTGTTTATTTATTGCTTTACTGCTTCGTGAAATCTTCATGAATGTTTAAAGAGTCTTTTTTTTTTTTGCTTTTGACTACAGCTTTTGACACTTTTTTGGTTTTGTTTCTGTAGATGATGCATGAATGTGTGTTGCTGATCTCATATTCCCTGTCAAAAAAAAAAGCATCTTAGAGCAGACTGAGCTGGTTAGCTGGTCTTGTTTAGTCCTGGTCAGGCTGGTTTAGGGAGGTTTTGGACACTTTCCAGCTGCTGACCCAGCTAAACACTATCTTGCCCAGGCTGGGAGACTAACTTAAACCAGCCAGGACCAGTAAGCCAGGCTGGTTTAAACTATTTTTTTTCAACAGGGTTTGCACAGGTTCCATGCCATGTGACCCATATATTTGCCATACTGACATTATGACAACACCAATTTTCTAGGCTACAGATCATAGTGTTGAGTATATTTTGTTGTTTACTGACAAGGTGTTGCTTGACATGAGAGGGAAGCCTCTAAGCTATCTCAAACATGTCTCCTGCACCTGAGCAAAGGTTATTGAAAGTGAATAATCAGCCCTCCTGCATAAAGGCTGATTTATACTTCTGCGTCGGACCTACGCCGTAGCTTACGCATAGACGCACACCCATACGCCGTAGCCTGACGTGCACCTCTCCAAAAATCTAACAGCGCGTCAATTCTACGCAGACCGCAAGCGCTGTGATTGGTCTGCAAGAACCCCTCCCTCCATATGTACTTGAGTTTTGTGTGTGTTTATGTGCACTTTAATATATTTTAATGTTACACCTTCTTATATAAAATAAAACAAAGCAAAGAATAAGTGTCTTATCATTTATTATACTACATAGCATTATACATCAATAGTTGTCCGCAACAAACAATGTTGATCTGCCGTGGTACAAGTCCTTGTGCAGATTGAAAGAATGCCATCATCTCCTGTTCCGTTGTTGTCTCCTTTTTGTAGTTTTAAATAATGATTTAATGATTTGATATTTATTTGCTGCCGTCACGGCCATAATGCTTCTCCGACGAGTCGCTTCTTCTTCGGCTTTTGCCGTGGTACTGCGGGTTACACCAGCAACATGCCCGTGGACACTGCTGACTAGCGGTTTGCATGTGTACTGCACGTTGACGCGGACAACGACGCAGAAGTATAAATGAAAACTCACGCATAGCCTACGGCGAGGCTACGGCGTAGGTCCGACGCAGAAGTATAAATCAGCCTTTAGACATATGGTAAAAGAGAAAACTGTCCATCTGCCCTGGTATACAAGGCATTAGGCAAGCACATTGACCAATTGTAACAGGCCATGTATATTTTAACCAGATTCAAAGCAGATGTTGAGGGTCAGACTTTCAGGGGCCTGTTGGCCTGTTGCATACTTTCCATTGAGCAAAGCTGTGCGTGCCTTTAAGTGGATTTTAATAACACTCCTGTAATGAAATGATGAAGGGATATGGGGAGTGTTGTGCACTATATAGGACAGGATTGGGACTGCTTGCAGCTCAACTCGCATTCAAGAACCCTGTGTCTCGATTTCATTGGGATCTTAAAAATTTCCAGAACATATAATTAGAACATTAACTCAGCATTCTGGAATATGAGTGTGGAACAAGGTTGGAATGCAGGGTTACCTCACTGTGCAGGACCATGATTCATTGCACTTTCTGAGCCCTTTTGAAACCGTTTGGACGCTCTGTTTACTAAATACAGCCTTGAGAATGTTATTCACTCCAAAACAGTGTTTGGCCATGCTTAGAAACATTCTGGACACCAGTGAAAGAAGAATGCACTGCCAAAATCTCTCTTTAGTGCCAAACTGTTAACATCACAGATGTGCTTGCAGACACACAACTTTTTATTTTCCTTACAGGATTGTGTGGTCTCACTGTCACACAGTAGATCATCTAGATTCAAACTCTTGTGGTAAATATCAGTTCAATATGCCCTTTATTGTGGTGGCTTCTGGGTCTATTAGTTGTGTTTTGGTGGTGTAGTGGTGTCATGGGATGTTAAGAAGTCCAGGCCAGATCTCATGGAGGGAGACAAGGCTGTGAAGCACCATCGTGCTGCGATGCCCTTGAACACAACCCAGATGCGAGGCAGAATGGATTGCTCTGGAAAAGAGAGAGGAGAAAAAAAGAAAAAGGGATTGAGAAAATAGAAAATAGATGATCTACATCCCAGACCCAGAGGCAAACTCCACCCTAATTTCAGTGTCGCAGTTTGTAAGAGAAAACACAGAACTAAAGTTTGAGCTCCTCGCAGGCCTGTAGTTTCTTTACTCCCATTGGATTATTCTGAGAGTCAGGAGCTGCTGGCATCCCCTGATCCTTGCTTGTTTGTTCATGAAATATTTGGCTTATTGATTATTCTTTCAACTCCCAATACGTGTAGTACTGCAGTACCGCAGATTTTCCACCAAAATGAGTATGGAAAATTCTGAAAAATGTTACAGATTCTATCAGAGCCTGCTCAGATTTTAATATAATTTGAATTGAGGTAGCAAATTGAATGTAGAATTGTTATTTAAAAATTTTAATGGTAACAAAATGGAAGTAAAATTAAAATGATTTGAAATTCATATAGGCTAACTCTTAGAAAAGCAAAACTTGTCAAGACACATTTTGAATATTGGCTCGACAAAGGCTTGTTTTAAAGTTTTGAAAAAAATATTTTGTGGATTTGTAGGCCTTACTGACAGATAGATCGATGTTTTGAAATTTCACTTTTATGAACGTATATTTAGTTTGTATATTTAATCTTACTTAACAAATTTACTTTTGTGGATCTGAGTGGAAGACCACTTCATTTCCTTCAGTCTTCTTCCCGTCATTCCAATTCCAATTCTAGCTATGTGGCTATTCAGTTCAAGCTCAACTGAATTCTGAAAGGATTCCAATTATTCAGTTCTGAATTTTGCGCAACCCTGGTTTATATTCATTTCCACCAGATCCCACTTTAAAAATATTTGCCAGACAAAACATATAGCACACACACAGGCACACAGATTCGGAGTACTGCTGCGTTATCAGCTCTACAAGGCATTTTGACATTTATGTTCATGAAATGCCAGGGCAGTGGGTGGCTAGGAGAGTCATGCTAATGCTTGTATATCTTTTCTTTACAAGTTAGCACATGGTCATCCAGGTGTATCTGTATGTCTATGTGTGTATGTTGATGTAGTCTGTGATTTTGAAGCAGTTATTGGTAAGATGTCCTTAAGATCAGCTTTAGATCAGATAACTCAGACTGTGATGTCCAATGAGTGCTGTCTAGGTAGACATCTTGCTAGGTTTTGAAACAGTCATGAATTTATATTTTGCATGAATTTTATTCTGTTTTTATGAATACATATTATAGAAATACAATATATAGGCTAATTGTAAATATTTTATGTTTAATATTAATTTTGGAAATATCTAATTGTTTTTTCCTTTTCTATTTTATGTCACCACATTGTGTTTTGGAGAACAAAAAAACATAAATAAGGTTGCCATAGATAAACTTCTGAAAAATAAATATTTTTAGGAGGTGCACAAATTGCAAATTAAAAAGATGTTTTCTTTTTCTAGATGTTTTTATTTAAATCACTTATGTAACATCCTTGAAGGTCATGCTTGCAGTTCGACTTCCATCTAGCCTAATAGACTTTCTGGCTAAATGGCAGGTAAATGTATTCACCTGCCAAAGCATTTGTTGCTTGGTAAGTGCTAATTTTTTGGCAGTTAGTAAAGAAAAAGGAAGAGAGAGATGAAGAGAGCAATAGATACAAAGAGAGAGAGAGAGAGAGAGAGAGAGAGAGAGAGAGAGA
>NW_015540946.1:612171-613933 GCF_001515605.1 Sinocyclocheilus anshuiensis
CTCTCCCTCTCTCTCTCTCTCTCTCTCTCTCTCTCTCTCTCTCTCTCTCTCAAACACCACATGCAGTAAAACACAGGCTTACACACACTGGTGTAAGGGACTCACCTGATCCTATGCAGGGGCCCTTCTCACGCTGTTATGAGTAAAAAGTATTTTGTTTAAATTTGGTTCGATTTTAAATTTAATTAGATTGTGGTGCATATACAATGCATTTTCATATAATTTTAAATGCTAGACAGACAACATATACAGTATATTCACAAGATTCAAGATAGAGATTTTTGTTTTATGTTGGCTGATTTATTTTAAATGTATATAAATATATTATATTACAATAGAAATGTATATTTATATTAATATATTATATTTATATTTTTGTTTTATTTTATTTCTTTAATAAATTGTGACTCAAATGCCAAAATTGCCAAATTAACATCACTGACTTTCTGCAGTTATCAACGATAATACTTTACAAACACTCGTACATGATTTCCCATTGTTTTGTGAGCAAGGCTCCAAGATTTGCAACATGCCGTTTTTAACACAATGCATTCACTCACACATAGACATGCTTGCACACACTTATTATCACTCTTTAAATGCTCATAAAGGCTATTAGCTGTCTTATAATTGACAATTAAGAGTGATATTATTCAATTAAATGTTGCAGGAAAAATATTTTTATATTATTTTCCATAAACTAATGAAGCAAATAAAAAATCCCAATTCACCTGGAAGTGTCATTCATTCATTTTAAAGCCATTATGATATTTAAAAGTAATGAGTGCAGCTGATTACTGTACTTAATGATGTGTAAAGCCTGTAATATGTTACTGTGTATAATAGCACTCCATTAAACGCTAATAATAAACCCCAATATTAACCAAGGTTTCATATTGGTCTCCTCAATTCGTTTCTTGCTTTTTTAGTCGCTCTCCTTTCATCTGTTGGCATCTGTCTCTCTGCCTCTGTCTCTTTTTCTCACTCTGTCAGTGGCATGAAAAATTGTACATTCTGGGCAGAGACTGTGTGCATGTAATGAGAGGGTTATTAACAGTGATGTTTCAATTAGCACATGAGCTTCCTGTGCAGGTGGGAAGGGAGTGTTTCTGTCAGATATCCTGAACCCTCACTCACCCGAGAGCTGAATCGAGACTCACTAATGAATACCGGGACATACCGTCACTGTCACCCTCGCTCCAGTCCCCTTTCAGCTTTCTGCTCAAATTTCTTTCTTCCTTGCTTGCTTTTCTATCACTCTTTCTAAATCTAATATTTAGGGGATTAGGGATTTGAACAAACACCTATTCTTAAGAAATAGATGCCACATCTGGAGATCAAAATCAGTATATAATGTAAGTATTTTATGAATTAACTTATTAACTTTAACTATTGATATTGATAATGGATACATGTGTGTATGTATACATGTAAAATATGGTTTTGTAATGATACTTTAGGTTAAAATTAGGGCTGCACGATAAATCGCATGCGATATTTAACACGCATCTTGTCAGAAAGCCGGTTCTGTAATCAGCGGTAAATCTCCATCACCTGCGGGCTTTCACATTGAGCAGCATTAACTACACAGAGCCGTTGTTCACTGACGAGCAGCGCAAAAAATCGCGCGAATATGAACGTGGTTTTGCGCTGCTCATCAGTGCACAACGGCTCTGTGTAGTTAATGCTGCTCAATGTGAAAGCCCGCAGGTGATGGAGATTTACCGCTGATTACAGAACCGGCTTTCTGACAAGATGCGTG
>NW_015540946.1:614873-627407 GCF_001515605.1 Sinocyclocheilus anshuiensis
CCTGAATGTCTGAGTTCGGCCGCAACGTGATCTGTGTGTGTGACTGCACTTAACATCAAACTGCTTCTGTTTCACACAAATGCTGGCACAGACGTGCATGTTCGGCTAGAGTTGCTTTGAACTCGTGCATCTTCGGAAGCGGAGCTGAGCGGAAAGCTACAAAAAATGTTGTGCACACCGCCACGCGAAACGACGTCGCGCCCACGCAAAGCGAACTTGCGGACACGTCGAGTATAAATCAGCCTTAAATCAGCCTTGAGAGTGTGTGCGTTAGATACAGTGAAGACTACTCTACTTTTTCATTATCATGTTTTTCTCCACTTGTTTTTCATTAATTCTCTCTGTGTATGTGGAAAGGTGAATGTTTATTATCGTTCTGGTTCATGTTTCTCTGTCAGTGTGTGTTGGAGCTTGTGTGTGCGTGTTTGTTATGGGTAACACTGGTGTGAGTTCTTTCTCACAGAGGCAGGTGAGAAGGTAATAGGGGATTGGAGAAATGAGAAAGGAAGAGAAAATGAGAAGAGGAGAAGACGGTGGAATGCTTGTTGTGTTTCAGCTTCCCTGGCAGGCGCTGAGCTAACAGGTTGGGATTACTTCTGCCAAAACACTGCTATTACTTTTTACTGTAACCAGAGTACACACACATACTCGTTCGTGTGTGTCTGAGTGTGCATTTTTTTTCCCATAAGAGTTTCTTTTTTTTTTTACCTGAAATATTACACAAGAATACTAGCAGTAGCCACACAGAACCATTGCACCTTTTTACATCGGCTTCCTGTGCTAGAAGCGAATTGATTTGCAGAAGTAGTTTCATAGTGGTTGGACATAATAGAGTAGGACCCGTTACACTTTCTCTTCCTCTCTCTGTTTCTCTTTCCTACCTGGGCCTTGTTGATATGTTTTGTGTTTATACACGACCAGGCCCAGTGCCCACGCAGATTTCCGCATGAATTGGAACGCCCATCATTCGTGCATATGCCAGTTCCTTTTTTGTTTGTATATGAAATATTTTGTCTAATTTGTTGATTGTTTCAGTTACCATATCAGTTACAATACGCTCAGCTGCATATTACAGAATTTTACAGAATCCTGCAGATATTTGCCCATAATAGGTGCAGAGAATGTGGAAAAAGTCTGGGTCTGAAAATGAGGGAAAAATCACTCCTTCATCCAGTCACTCAGAATGAATGTGTCTGGATTAAAAAGGAAATGGTTAAAGGGTGCATAAAACAGGCTTTTACTTGCTCTGGTGAAATTGCAGAGTTTAATGTACTGCATAAAAATACACTAAAGCTCTGTTTGTACGAGGCCAGTTTTCTTTCTTGAGGAGGTCAGGTAAATATGTATTGCATGCATATTTTGTGATTTTAATCGAACATGTTGGTTTTTCACCTGCACAATCTGTAAAAAATTATAGAGCAAATTACCTACTTTTTTTTTTTTTTTTGCTTACTGTTTGTTCTTGTGAATATAGAATGGGAATGTGAATGATAGTACTCAATTATTTTCCACAGTGCTACTCATTTATTTGATCATTGACTAATGTAATAAATGCTACATTTTTCACGCTGCCTGGTGCATCTTCATTACAGAATTAAATGCTTTGTAAACTTACTGAGTAAAATAAAACTCCCATCTTAGTAAAAAATCAAATCAAATAAAAAGATTGTTCACCCAAAAAGGACATTTCTTTCATTGTATGGACAAAAAAAATATATTTTCTTGTTTTCCACAGAAAGACGTACAGTTTTGGAGCTGCATAAAGGTGTGTAAATGATGACAGCATTTTAATTCTGGGTGAACTTTTTGGTTGATCTCTTTAATACCTACCTGAAATGAATCAGTACATGAGATGACAGATGTCTTATGTTAATAATGATATTCTTTTCACATGCTAAGAAGTTAGCCAATCATAACAGAAGTTCTTTGGAAGTCTTAAAGGTACAGTACAAAAACAGCCTGAGGATTGAAGCGGGTGGAAAATAGGCATGAAAACTAAATTATGGTACAAGAAAGCTTCAGCAACCAATATAAGTTGACTTCAGAGGAAAAAAATAATAAAATGCCACAAAAGCGTGAGATATGACCCCTTTATATCCAGAGCGGCTCAGTCAGGAGCAGTGAGTTAGTGTGTTTGGCTATATGTATGAGAGAGCTGAACTTACAAAAAGTCATCACTAAGCAACAGCTGTGATGGAGTGGCTGCCATTCTACAAGTCACAAATGAGGAAAGAGAAACAATGGGGAGAAAATAGCACTGAGAGGGAGGCAGAAAGGGGGTGCTGTATAAATGAGCTGGTGTGGGTGGAAACATTGGCATGGTTCTCTTTAAAGATTAGTGGAGCAGGAAAATCCTGCTGCCGGTGGAGTCCGATCCCCCTGGATTAGATAAATTTTACACACCTTTACTAGACTTATGACACGCGCACACTTAAGCGCACAAAGTCTAAGCTATCATCTTTCTTTCAAGTTGGCCTTTCGCCTTCTGCAGTGGAACTTTTAAGCTGCTGATCTTTCTCCTGTGACGTTTTCACAGGATTAAAACTTCCCACACTAATCTATGGTGGCCCGCAGGTCCTGTTTCTTTCCGAACAAATCCAGGCACAGCTGGATGTGGCACTTTTTATGGCAAAGTTCCCCAAGTTGGGCTGAAAGTGAGGGCGATTCCTCTGGCCGACACAAGTGATTTGCTGAATGTCAGTTCACACTTTTGTCTGGAGCGAATGAAGGAGCATTAATGCTTATTAGCTCTCTGAAAAGGTGGTTATTAAATGTCCCGGGTTCAGTAATGAGCTCAGCTTTAGATTCATGATGTTGAAACAATCACAAGAAGAGATCCATCCTCATTATAGAAGAAGAAAGGCAGGAGAAGAAGAAAAAAGACAGAGTAACAGAGAGAGAAGGGCAGAATGTTTAGATTCTAATTCATATTTAATATTACACCTTTTTTGGTTGGATTTCAACTTTTAGTTAGCTTCATAAACAAGTCTTCTGGCAATGTCAAGAATGCTCACAGTGCAGCTTGTGAGTGATCCTTCAATTCAGGCACTTACTTGAAATGTGGAAAAAATATACTTTTATCTATGTAGAAATCTGGATTTTTTTTGTGAGATTGCAAGGATTTTTGATATATTGTGTATGCTGGTAATGATATGGGATAACTGACATTAATCACTTTTTTTTAAAAACGTTGGATAAACCTTGGACTTGCTAACACAGCTAGTTAGCTAATAGTCAACTCCCTTTATGTTTGGGGTTGATAAGATTTTTTAAATGTTTTTGAAAGGCTACTGAAAATACAGCAAATCAGTTTTCTCTTTTAATATATTTGAATAATTGCAATTTATTCCTGTGATGGTAAATCTGAATTTTTAGCAGCCAATTACTCCAGTCTTCAGTGTCACATGATTCTTCAGAAATCATTCTATTATGCTGATTTGGTGCTCAAGAATCATTATTTTTTTTTATTATCAAACAGTTGTTTACGTTTAATATTTTTGTGTGAACCATGATACATTTGTTCACGATTCTTTGATGAATAGAAAGTTCAAAAGAACAGCATTTATTTAAAATAGATTTTTTTTTTGTTACAATGTAAACACCTTTGCTGTCTCTTTTGATCAGTTTCATGCATTCTTGCTGAATAAAAGTATTAATTCCGTAATAAAATAATTAAGTCTGGAAAGGCTCAGAACAGTGGCTTTCTGTCTACTTTAACCTTTAAAAACTTGAATTGGACCTCTTACAAATGAGGAAAAGGCCATTAAAGTTACACAATAAAAAGTTAAACACTATTATAATCTATACATTATAACATTATTTTTGTCTTCTTTAGCATAAAGAAATTTTCCCCCAAAGTTTCATTCTAGAGAATCCTAGTTCTCTACGTGAAGAATTACCCGTATATAGAAGAAGAATGGAGGGACAGAAAGAGAGATGAGCCGGTGTGAATGTGTGTGTGAGGTGACATCTGATAATCGCCTAATCCTGCAGAGTCATGTTATGAGGGCAGTTTTGCTTATAATCCGTTGACAGGAAGTTGGCCTCTCGGAGGTCTAGCTATCCCATACCGCCCCTCTTGTTTATGTCATTGTGTTGTGCGTGCGTCCCCTTTTCAGGATGCATCATTTCAAAGATAGCATATGGAGACATGCTGGGATGATCTTTTTCTTCGCAACACAAAAGACTTCATTGGTCGGCTCGGTCCAGTTCCTGGGAGGCAGAGATAATAACACTCGTCCCAGTTATCAGTGCTGTGCTGAGAGAGAAATCGATTGCACACACCGTTTAAATTAATCAAACTCTTTTCATCTGATGTATTCCAGTTTGTGAAAAGTCAGAGTGTTCCATCTGTCTGCCTGCTTATTGGTGGTGTTTTACTGTGGTCAAATTAATCTCTCTTTTTTTTGGTACATCAATATATCTGTGTGTGTCTACTGTCTAGAGATGTACAGTATTTTGTGTACTGGTTTAAAAAGGGCTGTTTTATGTTTGTGCATGCGCATTAAAAATACAGATGGGGCAAACTAACTAAATTGCTCATCTTTTTGCACGCTGTGTTTCAGTGAAAAAACCTGCATCTTATTCACTCATTACCAGCAATCCAGGTTAACCATGCATTAAATGCACACTGAGAGTATTTCAGTTAAGTCATTGTAATTCAGGAGTCTGGAACTCAGCTGTGGACTGATATGCCGAGTTGCTGCATTCTCCACAAACCAGCACTCAGATCTGATCAGCACAATGTGTACTTGTGCTGTGCATATCACAGCACTTTTTGGGTAAGTTTATACTGTTGGCTAATTTGCATACCTCCTTAGTGTTTTTGTGAATTCCCCCAGAATATACATAAACACTTGTGCATCTGTGTTTTGTGTACATTCACTGAACGGGACATGTGATAGCACTTTACTTTTTGAATTTGTTAACATCATTTAATGCATTAATAGTGTTAGGTAAGTATTATTTATATACTATTACAGTTGTATTTATATTTTAAATTATCTTTATATTTTACTGTAAGTAATTTTATTTCCTATTTTTAATAAAATATTTCTGTGGTATTCTTAAAGTATTGTGTTTAAAATGTGAAGTCTTCAATTTATGTTTGCGACTTTACGTATTTACATAGTTATATTTTAGAGACAATATAGTCCTCAAAAGTTAAAGTGCCCCTATTACCATTTCGAATATTGCCTTTCATTCAGTGTGTAATGTAGCTGTATGTGAATATAAACAATCTGCAAAGTTGTAAAGCCGAATGTGCAAGATAAATAAAGTTATTGGGCCTCATTTATCAATCTAAGGTAGAAACGAGTGCAGATCTGTGCGCACAAATCAACATACAACAGAGTTCGCGTGTGATTCATGAAACATTCGTATGCCGCCAATCTCATCGTACGAATGATCTCACGTTGATAAATGTGGCGGCAGAAAACAATCGTCATTTGAATATCATGCCTCTAAAAACACCCTGGTTTAGAAGCCTCGCCCCTAGAGTTTACGACACGGAGAAACGAAACCCGGCCAAAAAGAGGAAGTAAGTAAGAGAAACTGATCTTACTCCAAAAACACCCGTTAACCTCGTAATTGCAAACAATTAGGCTACATTAATTTATGTAATTTATATGTATATTAAAATAATGGTAAATATAAACATTATAGCCTATTTAGTTCCCCTCAGTCTACAACAAATATTTTACATTTAACGGTATTCAGAACAGAACAAGACTGAAAAATAAGTAGTTATAAAATTATATATTAAACTATAAAATAAAAGACAAATTAGGCAATAGTGGCATTCATTATACACAGTATACAAGCAAAACTGAAATGGCATTGGGCTCACAAGCCTGTCTCATACCACAAGAATCCAAATGTTTCCATTTTTGACTATTTATTTTATTCCTTTTATATATATATAAATCCTATAGACTTCATTTCTGTTTTTCTCCATTCACAGAAGCGCTGCAGGTGCATGATGCGACAATATGTGAATCCTCATGGTCTGTTGTTTATGCTGCTATTCGCGCATATAAAGCTAAAGTCCTGAATAAAACAAAAAACAAAAGACATTCTAATCTTACTGGTCAGTTATCGACTATTGAGCTTCGGTTGTCGGTCAGGAAAATAACCTAAATGAACAAAATGCTGTCATTCTACAATTCTCCACCATATTTATATGCTGCGCGTAAGTTCAGGTTAAAAAAACTTGTGTACACAAGCTGAGACCAGACGTGAGATATGATCATAGCCACCGTTCACGTCCATATTGATAAATTCCAAGTTTTGTGTTGAAACAACCGTATGCCCAATTTTCTGTAGTACGTTCATTTCGTAAATGAGGCCCATTGTCTCCCAAAAGAAAGAATCGACCGCCTACAGGTGAACTTCAGAACAGCAGCGTATGAAATACCGAATTGAGCAAAATTATGATATCGAACCGTTTGAAATATAATATATACCAGTACCGGAATACCACGCATCCCTAAAGTAAACCTATTGTAGGAGACTCCTAAAACAATATTAGGAAGCTTAAAAATGGCATAATAAGGGCATTTTAAAAAAGCATAAGTGGGATTGTTTGGGAAATCTGTTTGGAAAGAGTTATTGATTCTGCAGTTCAGTAGTGGCGCAGAAATTACACACTTCCCCTTTAAAAACAAAACTCTATGGTATATCCTCAATTAAATGGTGAGGAAAACGTGGGCAAGTTTGTGTGTGTGTGTTCAGTCTGTTAGTGTTGATCCCTTCATTTGATGTCTAGAGGGCTCAAGAGGCTGGGCTGTGCGACTGCATTATTCATCCACCTTTTCTCTGTCTCTTTCGCTCTCTGTTCTCCCTTCACTGCTCATCTAGCTTTGGTGGAGTTTTCTAAAAGGATTAGACAGAAAGCTTCACCCTCTATTGACAGAACATCATCACATATCTCCCATTGGAAATGTGTGTATCTCTCTCACACACACATACACACACCGGGTTAAAATTCAAATATATGCCCCAGATATGATTGGCAGTGACACATAGAAGTGGTCAGAACTCTCTGAATGGCAAATTTTCTCTCTGTCTCTGTTTTTAACTGTTCTTCTCTCATGACGTGTCATATTTTGAGTACATCTATGGTAATCAAACAGCAGCTGAGCAAAAAACTTGATAACATACTGTCAGTTCACACTGATGTGGGTGGCTTGTTACAGAAGCAGGAAAGGCTCTTATAACACCACTTATTCTGTTGTCTGAAAGGTTAACATGAAGACACAGCAATCGTCCTGTCCTTCAGTCAACACGCACACGCACACACACTCATACACATACACACACAGTAGCAATCAGTGAGTTGCAGGGTTGAAACATGTCAGGGTGCCACTGTGGTCTGTCTGCCATCCTGTTAGTGTCTTTTGGTACTGACTGTCCAGTAGTGGTGTGGATTAGAGAGAGAGAGAGAGAGAGAGAGAGAGAGAGTGTGTGTGTGTGTGTGTGTGTGGGTTAGTTGTTAGTGAATTCTGGGAGCACATGCCCTGATAGTGTCTAGGGATGGGCGCTATCTTATCGTTTGCGATATACCTGTAAAAATTCTCCCCACGATAAGAATTAGTCTTCCCACGATGATAGCGATAAAGTCTAGTTGTTGACATATTTCTGTGTGCGACACTGCGGAGTGACTGGCGGACGGGAAATTGAGTATCGCTAAATGAGGAGCCCCAGCTCCTTTTACAATCTGTTACTGGTTTGGTTAGGGCTGTACAGTGCACAAAAAATCGGTCTGAATTAATGTAGTACAGTAGCACGTGTGTGATACAGTTTTGCATGTGTATGAGCCTGTTTGCAAACCTGTTGTCCAACAAAGATATAATTTATTGACATGCTTTTTCTCCAAATTAACTTAATAACATAGTTGAGTGTTTGAAATACTTCTTTTTGTGGCCAGAGGTGGTTTCATAATACAGAATGATAGTATTATATACAGTGATAAAGGCCACACTGGGTGGATTTTTATCATTATAGGGTGGTTGTGTGCCACCAGTTCAAACTACTTGTAAAAGTGCATGTAGCATCCTATGACCCCTTTAATAACATAGTCGAGTGTTGGAAATACTTTTTTGTGATCAGACGTGGGTTCATATTACAGAATGATAGTATTATATACAGTGATAAAGGCCATGTCGATTAGCATATTGCATTATAAATATACTTTCTTTATAAAAATAGGTACCCAAGATTGAAGAACACCGATAAACCATATATTTTGTGCAATCGTATGTTTATTGTCTTCAAGTTTCATCAGTTAAAATTTCTCTATCTCTGTTGTGCGTTTTATTCAGCGATAACTGGATACCTTCCTGGGGCGGCGTCATAGTATTACTTCTGCTATGGATATGTGGAGTTTCTGCGCAAGGGCGCCCTCCGGCTTCCAGTATGAATTAAAGAGTCATCAATTATCGCAATAAATACCAGAAATATCGTGATTATTTTTAAGCCCATATCGCCCATCCCTAATAATGTCTCATTCAGTTTTGTAATCGTTAAGAGCTTTTTAGCTCCACAGATGTTGTTTCTGCTGCCATTTTCATAAGGTAAATAAGTAAAAATATACATAAAGGTTTTGCTTTTGCTTTCATTTTGGTACAGTTTGTGTCTATTGGTTTACCCAGAAGAAAATTTTATTGCTCAGTGTTTGTTCTTTCAAAACTCTGGAAATTGATTGGACTTCTCAGTCATGTTTTTTTTTTTTTTTTTTTAAACCAACCCAAAAATGAAAACACGTGATTTACTCACCCTTAAGTCATTCAAACCTGGACGACTTTCTGTTTTCTTCCTAATGAGATTTGAGAGCTACGGTTGAGGGCAAGATGCTGAGATTGGAAATGCAGTTTGAGTTTAGAAACACTGTTTACATGGTAAGACTATAAAACTACAGAATCGATAGAGTAGAATATAACAGATAATTGAGTCTTGAAATAATCTGATAAGAAAATGTATTTTGGCTTAAATGAGCACAGTTTGAGGAATTGTTGAAAAATTACCATAAACATACAATATGCAGATTACTGTTGTTTGTTTTTGTTTTGTGAAACTCCTATGGACTTCGTGGTGTATTCTGTTTCAGTATCACTTTATTAAAGTAGAAATTCTATAAAATTATACTTAAGTATATTACTCATTTACTTGGTTTTGAGGACAAAAATTGGAGGGGCTGTGGCCCCATTATGTCTTTAAGAAAAAATTGCGATATGAAAGACGTCTCATTTGTGATGATTTTATTCCATGAATAGATATGTGATGTATTATATAAAGCAGTTCATATCTCTCTCTCTTTTTGTTAGTTCTGTCTTTGTCTTACTCTTTCTTTTCTAGTCCTGGCTCAGTGGAGGTTGTCCTGCTTCATTTCCCTATTTCCGCTCTGGCCTGGTTCACAAACGTATTTATAGATGTCTCCTCAGGCCCCTGGCAACACACACGTGTTCCCCTGGTTTTTGTCTTAGATGCACCATCTCCTGATTCAGTAACGTGTCAAGCAGGGTTGGATCTGTTCACGTCTGGCCATGACACAGTGAATGTTTTCTGCGTCAGATCAGATGTTTGTGCACTTTCAGTTGTTTTGCACTAGTGATGCTGTATCATACTGGAGTGTTATATAAGAGCCCCGACAGGTGCCGCTAAGTTTCTTATATTAGAGTGAGAAAGAAAGAGAGGATGAAAGAGAGCAAGAGAGGATATCATGCTGTGCACAGAAATGCGATAAATGCCAAACATTCTGTGATAGAACACAAGGTAATTATGAAAACACAGAGAGGATGCACTCTACGGGGTGCATGGGCGTGTTTGAGCGCTAATGCAACCGTCAAAAGCAGGTTATGGAATAAATCTGCTAATGTGTGATTCGTTTTGTTTAGTAGAGCCTATGGAAATCCAAAGTGGTTTGTGTGGAGAGGCGACCACAAGCAAAAATGTTAATTTTCTTATTAATGTTAAACAATGTCCCTGCTTTAATACCTTAAATACACTTTAAATCAATACTTTTATTCAGCAAGGAATAATTAAATTGAAAGTAAAAACGATTTCTTTTTCAGATTTTTTTTTTTCTGTTTTATTAAAGAATCCTGAAAAAAATATGTATCATGGTGTCCACAAAAATAGTAGCAGAACTTTGTTCAACTTTGATAATAATAAGAAATGTTATTTGAGCACCATATATTAGGATTTCTGAAGGATCATGTGACACTGAAGACTGGAGTAATGGCTGCTGAAAATTCAGCTTTCCCATCACAGGAATGAATTACATTAAAAAAAAATTTACATATAAATATACATTGTATAAATAAAATTGTAATAATATTTCACAATATGACCGTTTTACTGTATTTCTGATTAAATAAATAAGCCTTAAAATGAGCATAAAATACTTCTTTCAAAAACATTAAAAAATCTTACCAACCCCTGACTCTTTAACAGTAATATATAACCTTTCAAGTCAGTCATACATTGATCTCCAATATTGTTAAATGACAATATACGCTTAAGCAGAAGCCACAAGTCAGTGTGATTTCAGTTTTATTTCTTAAAAAAAAAATACCATATCTGATTTGAATCGAAGAACTTCAATGCCCGCAATCCTGAAATGGGAAACTCTTTAAACCGAACAATCAGAGAAATTGCTGTTACCATAAAAACAAGAACCGCATCGCAAGCAATGAACTCCTAAAGCACTGCAAATCATACATAATCACATTTGTTAATATATTGCTTTTTATTCTAATAAATAATATTTTTTTTAAATATACTATCGATTTTTCTTTGATTATGTCATTCACAATGCTTAATGGGCTGAGTAATTTATTGTTTTATGAAAGATATTAAGTACACACTCTTTCACCTTTTCTCTTGATTTTCAAACACTTTCACTTTAGCGATGTTGAGATTCATAATCTCAGAGCTAATTTGATTTGGTTCATGCTAGGGATGTCAACGATTAATCGATGATCGATTAATTGTCGATAAGAGATGCAATCGATTAAAGCTATCGATGGTCGATTAAGTCGTTTAATTTTGGGCTGAGTGCGGCTCATGCGCAAAACACGTGCGAGCGGCTGTGAATGATGGTGACGGTATATAAATGCATCATCATTCATTCATAATGTACAAATTAAGCTTTTAATGTGATTTAAACTTTAAAAGTACATTAAAATAGAAACAACACAAAGTTCTTCAACATGGAAAGCAATAGAAATGTAGTAACTAAGTCATTTCCCCAGATAATTGTTTCATATCGGGCTCTGCGCTTTGCAGGGCTGTGGGACACAGGACAGATAGGCTAGGTATTCATTCCTACAACTTGTTAATTCGTTCCTACGACTTAATTTGTCGGCACCTCACGCGCACACACCCCACATATTATATAATAATGTTTCATGTGAGCAACAGTGTGTTTTGCTGCAGCAGCGCCGATGGAAGCGGTTCACTGACTGCACAGCACAGCCACACGCGTCACAGTTACGTTTGGGATATTTTTATTTTAAATGCCATAATGTCAGTTGAAAACATTGCAATTGTGTTTTAAAATACAACAACGAGCACTACGAAACCATTTAAAGAGGCGCGTTCAGTGGTCCCTGTGACAGGATAGGAAACAGTCACTAAAGTAAAGTTATCTCAAACGAGGAGAACCACAAACCATTTAAAGAGGCGCGTTCAGCGGTCTCCGTGACGTATAGGAAACAGTCAACAAAGTAAAGTTATCTCAAACGAGCTCTCTTCATTTTATCAAATGATCATAATCACATCTATTCATTTTACAATCCTGCTAAGTTACTAGCATTTTATTCAGACTAAATCCCCTTTAAATCGGGTGAGTAAGCGTTTTTTTTTTTTTTTTTTTTTTTTGAGTAACTTTTGCACATCCTGTCATGCCGGGCTGCATAGACGCATTTTGCAGCATTAAGGTTAACGATTAATCGATTAATTGATCGTTAATTTAAACGATGATCGATCATGGAAATGATAAAAAATTTACATCCCTAGTTCATGCCTTAAAACACTAATTGAAGACTTTTTCTCTATGGAGAAATTAAATGGGAAAAATACTTACGGAACTGAAAAGTGGGTGGTGACTTCTGCACTGTATTGTACATTTAAATATAAAGTATCTTCCTATTGACACGCTAATCACATTCAGCCCGGAAACACAATTTGCCTTTTGCTGGAAACGTGTCAACACTGTGTTAGCAAATCATTTATGTCAGAGCTGTGATCTGGAAGTTAGCTTGGCCACATTGAGCCCTTTGGGAATGTATAACAATTGGGTATGTATAACCTGTGTGAATTTCCTTACTGAGAATTCTTTGTGTCTTTGCGATTTAAAAAAAAAAGGAAAATCTAGTGGCTAAGTTCAGCTTGCTGAAGACTTTAGAATTGGTGATGCATGCTGGGAAGCCGGAGGGCAGTTTATTCCTCTTCCACTCTTGAAATGAACGACTGCAAGCAAATAAATATCCCAGAGACTCTCTCTCTCTCTCTCTCTCTCTCTCTCTCTCACAC
>NW_015540946.1:627952-638415 GCF_001515605.1 Sinocyclocheilus anshuiensis
TCTTTCTTTCTTTTATTTCTAATATCTGGCTTAGTTTTCACACTTTCTTTCATTCTCACCTTATTCTGCTTATCTTTCTGTTTTTTCTTTTTTTTGAGGGAGAGAGAGAAACTAGGGAGAACATGTCTTAAATAATGAAACAGGTTGAAGGGTAGACTCGGTTATCTGGGCAGACAACCCAGCCCCTCAGGATTTCAAACACACATGCATGCACTCAAACACACACACACACACACACGCTAGTTCACAGAAACATTGACCATGAAAGAGAGCGAGAGATACTGTAGGGGTTCATCTCTGTTTCCTTTAAATCGAGTAGACAGTTGATGTAGATTGTATGTACAAGGGCAGAATGAATATCATTGCTGACCTATATGTACTGAATAATGTCTTGAAAATGTAAAAACGCAGAAGGTTTCTATGAAGGTTAGATACTATAGAAGTGTATGTACAATATATCAGTTTAAAAACAATAAAAGTCAATAGAAAGTTCCCACCGTGATGGAAAAACAAACATTTGTGACTGCATTGAAATCATGTTAAATGTATTAGATGTAACACAGCAACATAAACTGATAAGAACATGAAACCATCATAACCATAAAAGATGAACCATAAAAACTGACTAGCGATTCATAAGACGGATCCTGATTGAGCAAGCGAAACCCAACAAGGCAACCCGGCTCTTTTCTTTTTCTAGAAGAGCATCAGTTGAGGCGCTAACTGTTGTTTGTCCTGGCTGGTGTTCACGTCACTTCTAATTGTATCATTGACCTTCAGTCATTAGTGTTGGAAGAGACGTTCATCGGATCTTCAGCTGCCCATGGCTAATGTCAATTAATATAATCAATCATATTCTGTCACACAGAATAAGCCAGGTGTCAGCTGCGCATCGGTAAACAAGTGCTTCGGTTGAGCTGTGGTTTAGCATGGATGTTATAATATTGAATGTGACTCTGTTTTGCTAATATAAGTGCGTGTGCGTTGTGAAGCTTCCTGCAATTTCCATTCATTTTCAAGCAGGTTTAGGATGACTAACTAGCTGGTTTAATGCTGGTGTCAGCTGATGAACCAGTAGAACTGATGGGCAAGGTGATTGGACCAGCATGGTCTTTGTGGTGAAGCTAGTCTAGCAGGGAAGTTTTGTTGGTTAATCGCTTATAGGAGATTATTGTAATAAAAACTGTTAAGTAATTACTGTTAATAAATTAAAAACCCATGTAAATGACACATTGATAGTTTTGAGCACAGTAGATGTGAGCTTTCAGTGTGTCACTTTAACGGCCAGGTTTACTAAACAGGGCAAATTAGCGTGAGAGCGCAATTCCGAAAAAGCGCTAATGGGAGTGGAAATTTCTGCTTGTGATTTACTGACAATGCGTAAATTAAAGTACACAGACGCAGCTAGATCATTTTCATAATGACCAACACAATGTACCAAGAGTAGGGCAAATTAGCATCTGCTTTAAGACATGCTTTTTGGAGCGTTAAATAATGGCACAAATACCAGTACTTTGATGCACTCCTCCCATAAATTTGATGGGAGGAAAAGAGAAAGAGAAACTCCAACAAATGCATATTCAATGAGGTCAGGCACAAAAATATCTGGCCACACCTTTTCAGCACTAATTCTTCATTGTGCGTCTTTAGTAAATCCTGACAGTACTATTTTAACGCCAAAAGTTGTGCATTCACATCATTGCCATACTTTATAAGATATGTTTGAGAGAGTTCACTAATCAGCTAGCAAAGGGAAATCAAAAAACACTTTGTCACCGTTTAACACTTAGGGGACAAACAAGCACACCAGCATGCCATGAGGACCAGTAATGCTTGTCGTTTCTGCAGAGCTGGTGCTATTTTGCAGGATCAGCAGTAATTCCTCTGATTAAAACTTTGAGAAATTCTGGGGGATTGTTTTGAAATATGATTATTTGAACAGATTTGTGGAATGTGAGGATTTCATGAGGGAAGTCTAGAGTCAGATATTTGTGGTGAAGAGATTACAACAGCAGGAGGAAAGTGTCATTTCTTTTATAGCTTTAGCATCCTTGTAATTGCTAATAAAATGCTATCTTTAGATAGTTCTATTATCTTGAGGTGCCCTAAAATGGCTGCATTGATGTTTATGGGTATAATGAACATTTTGGTGTTAAATTGGATCCTTCTGGTGTGCTGCAGAAGGGGGGATTACGATTAATGTGATGGGAAGATGCTATCAGTTTAAGTGAGGGTTATTTTATGCAGTTGACCTTTCCTTAAACTCTTTCCTTGATTTGTGTTGCTAACTCAAAAGGAATGTACTGAAAACAGGGTTATTTAGTAAAATGAGCTCAGAAAGTAGCAAAAATGTATTATCATTCCAACATGGGTTGGAATGAATCGTTACATTGTAAAGCATTTTTCTTTCCTTTTATTGTAAAGAAATATTAAATTATGCAGTAACAGGATTAAAAACCGAAGAGACTGTGAATCTGAATCGAGGCAAACACTTATCACAGTCATTTGAAGAAAAAAAAGCTTAATTTCAAAGCGATTACTAGTGATAACATCAGTGTTAGTGAACTCGGCTTTTTCTAGTGTTTCTACAACATACTCACTTTGGCAGTGTGAACTCTTTAGTTAGTCAAAACTACAACTTGAATCAGTATGTACATGAATCAGCATTAAGTTATTCAAATGAATTTACCTCGGAGCAAATGTAGATGCTGTTACTGAATGTTCTGCATGTTCTGCATGTTCATTAAGGAATGAGGGCATCAGCATGCGCTTCTTAAGATCTGTTTAAATTATTGAAAAGGTACCCATTCTCAGGATTTTGGACTGTTCTGTGTCGTGTTTTGCCCCTGTTTCTGTTCCTGTTTTTCCTTATTTGGTCTTGTTCCTGTCCTCGTTTAGTATGATTATGATTCCTGACACCTGTGTTTAGTAATTATCCCTTGTATTTAAGTTCCTGTTTGTTCAGTCTTCCTTTGTCAGTTCTACTCATTGGATGTTGTGTAATTCCCCTGTGTTTCCAAGGATTAAAGACTGTTTATGTACTCCACGTCTCCTTGTTCCGCGCTCCTCCCAGCACAGATCGTGACACCCATCTTTTCTGGGGACCTTGTAGCAATAATGTTTCATCACATTTTTTTTTTTTATTTGAAAATTACAAACTATTTAAACACACAGATCTTCCATAGATTTACCAGTGTTATTTTAGTATTATTTATATAGTATTAATATTTTGAGTTTTATTCAAAATAGCTTTTATTTTTATATTTTCAGTTTTCATTTTAATTTTAGTTTTAGAGATTTTATGTGCTTGTCATTTTAATCAGTTTTTGTTTTTTTATATGTATGTTTGTTTAATCCCACTTAACATTAAAGTTTTAAAATATACTTTTATATTGTAATAATTTCACTTTCAGTCTTCAGATTAATGAAAAAACAACATAAAGACAGTATATTTTTAATATTTGTTTAATGACATCTTTTTTATGACTGAAGGCAAGTATCACTGATACCAATCCTATTGATGTCTCAAACAGTTTTTTCCCTTAATATTTAAGCATTGCCTATAGCCATGCATCATTACAGTATAATTGAGAGCTATCAATTTTAACATTTATTAGACTTTAAAAGATAACTTCTAATTCTAGTGAACTTAAAACAATCTTCACGTAAATCCATTTTAATAAATGTCATATTTACCTACCTGTGCCCTTCAGCAAGTAGGAAATATACAGAAATTTAATAAAGTTGTTAAACACTAAATTCTAAATTAAATATAGATTAATGCTTAAAGCTACAAAAGTAATTGATTTCCTCTTTTTTCTTTTGTTCTTTGATTAACAGATATCACAGCAGTTGGTTTAATGTTATTTTGGCTGCTTTAATGGGGTCATAGGATGCTACATGCACTTTTACAAGTTGTTTGAACTGAAATGTGTTTTGGCAGTGTGTGTACATAACCACCCTAAAATGATAAAAATCCACCCCCCGACATCTGAGCCGCTGAAGACGCAGTGGATTGTTTGTTTTTGAAAGGAGTGCGCCCCCGATCTACATAAATGTGTCTGTTCACGCGATTCATTCGTGATCCAGCTTCACCTACAGAAGTGAGTGTAAGGTTTTTTGGGCATCCTATGACCCCTTTAAGAGCTGCCACTGCTGAACATGATGCAGACCTGACACGCATCGTATTTTCTCACAACTCTTTACCTTTTCTGACCCACTTCTACTAATGAGCTGTCGAGTTGAATCGGGTGTGTTAGATGAGGGAGACACTGCTGAGCTGCTCCTGGACAATTTTGAAAACCACTGCATTTCAGAGAAATGTTCTTAAATGTGACTCATATATAACAAATACTTGCATGCATGCACAGTTTTGAGGCAGCTTTAATCGCCTTTTTGGTAACTTCATGACTTGACAACATAACTACGACATTGCATGTTCGTAGTTTCTTTTACGCTTTAGTTTAATATGCAATTATGTAGGCCAGTGGTTCTCAATTCCAGTTCTTGCCTACCACTGCTCTGCATAATTTGCATGTCTTTCTTATTTAAAGCAGCACTATGTAACTTTTGGCGCTCTAATAAACAGAACTGCACACAATCCCCTTGGAAGAACATTCCAACCGGAGCTACTTCTCTAAGTGTGTCTATGGCGATTCACGCAGGCATGTGTTACTCCGCAGCGGTGACGACCCGACCAGGCTACAATAGTCCAAATATAAGTACTTATTATAAGTGTACCGTAGTGAATATATAGAAGGTGCACAGTGTCATTCACACAAACACTAAACACCATCATGGTAACACACATGAAACTGAAATAATGCAATAAACATTCATTTAACAACATTAGGTGTAACACACAAACCTAATATACAAAACTGATAAGAAAAAACTAAGAAGAAACATCGTTATTTCAACAAAAAAACATGAAATTTGAAATGTAACACAGGGAGTTCTGGGAATGTCAATTTACGGTTATTCGCTGTAAATTATACGGTCACTTTTCACTTCCAGAAACGGTATACTACCGTAAAATTAATGTCCAATACATGTAATGTCCAATACAGTTTTTCACTGTATATAGTAGGGTAATTTACCGTTAACCATTTAACAGGATTTTACTGTAGCATTTTTACAGTCCTTTACCGTTAAATTCACGGTCATTTTTTACAGTGTAGCCCCGCCCCTGCGTTAATTGCATTAAATATTTTTAACACGTTAAACTGAAAAAATTAATTGTATGCATTAATTTTGGCAGCACTATTATTTATTTATTTCTTTTTGGTCATTTTAGTACTTCAGCTTACTTATGCTAGTTTCGAAGATAACATTTATAATCTTTGAAGTTGTACATCTAATATGTGTATTTTATTTCAGCTTTATTTCAATTGACAAAAATGTTTTTTAATAGTTTTAAATTTAGTTATAAATTAGTTAGTTAGAAATATTAAAATTCCAGGTTGGGAATGAGCAAATGGTTAGGATCAGAGGTTACGATTGGGGATGGAGATTAAATTGTGGGTTTAGGTGGAGGACAGATTTAAAGTAAGGGTGTTCATTGTGGCATTGTCACCCTGGGGATGGTGTAACATGAAAAGAGCAACACTCTGACTGTGTTTGTTGTGTGTGTGTGTGTGTGTGTGTGTGTGTGTGTGTGTGTGTGTGTGTGTGTGTGTGTGTGATGTGTGTGAGAGTGATGTGTGTGTGTGAGAGTGAGTGGTGTGTGTGTGTGTGTGCGAGTGATGTGTGTGTGTGAGAGTGAGTGGTGTGTGTGTGTGTGTGTGTGTGCGAGAAAATTCAGAGTTAGTGAAAGATAAGGCTGGGAATGAGCAAATGGTTAGGATCAGAGGTTAGGATTGGGGATTACATTATGGGTTTAGGTGTAGGACAGATTTAAGGTTAGGTTGTTCATTGTGTCGTTGTCACCCTGGGGATGGTGTAGCACGAAAAGAGCAACACACGGACAGCGAGAGACTTGTTTGTTGTGTGTGTGTGTAGACAGCTCTGCTCCTTTTATAACTCATTCCCTGCAGGGTGTGGCCAGGACAGGCAAGGACAGCCACCCGCCCCACACACACACATTGTGCTCGGGGTCTTATGTCTGTGTGATCTGAATATTGTCATGATGGGTTGAGACCTTCAGTCACTCAAACTGCTCTGAGTCAAAAAGCATCCAATGACATAGATGTTCCTCCTCTCTCTCCTTGCTTCATCTCTATCTGGTTCTCTCTTTCTCTGTTTGCTTAGGGCAGGTTGTCCAGTCCACTAAGAGGACAGAGACACTGATAAGTGTGTGTATCTGCATTTTCGTGTGTCCTTCCCTGTCCAGTTCTGTCAGCTGAGGCTCAGACCAGCTTTAGTTTGTTTATGCTTCAGTCTTGCACTGTAAGTGAAACGTGACTTAAGCTTTGATGCAATAATTAAAGAGCAAAGGAAGTTTTTTTTAGTTTTCATTAGTTTTGTCTTGGTTTCCAGTAAAAGTAAATATATTTTAAACACGATACATTTACTTAAAGCAAAATTTTATCTGCAAGATGTTAGGAGTTATTTTACACAGAAATACACAATATATCGTGTATACACAATATATATAATTTTGAATTTTATTATTGGTAATAATATTAGTATTGGATAAAATACATATTTACATTAATATTCATAATCAGTTTTTCTTTTTTCTTTTTCTTTTTTTTATAGAGTTATAAAAAAAGATAATGGTAAATATTGCAGAGGTACTTGGTGTGTCACCACTTTCATAAACCATGATGAGTTTATGTTGGTATAAATAACACTAACATAAAGAATTATTTGTAATGTTTAAGGTCACATCACACCAATTCCAAGAAAAAAGATAAATTAACTTATTATAAAATCAAATCCCACCCTGAATGTTTTTCTCAATCAATATCCAAGTCAACTCGGGAATATGTCAGATTAAAGAAGAAAATCTGTTGAGAATGCTGTTTTGACTTTAAAATGTCACATTACTGTTGCTGCTTTTCAGATCGGAGCACATTTTCTCATCTGTGGTTACTGGAGTTGACTCTGTCACCAGTCCTTCCATCATTTCTTCCTTTCTGTCTCTCTCTCCCTCCTTCTTGTGTGAGAAAACAGCAAACCGATTTACAGCTCCCACAGTAATGAGTGTGAACTACAGTAAGAGCAGACCACAGCAGGGGGGAACTGAGGGAGAAGAAAAGAAACTAAGTAGGAGTCAGGGAATAAAAAAAGAGAGATGGAGAATTAGCATATCCATCTTCGTTTTTGGATATTAGTTCTGCTGTTGTTAGTAAGTTTAATGGCCTTGACTCTGAATGTGAAAAACTCCTGCTGTCCGTTTCTTTGTTGGACTGATTTTGGCAGGCAGTGAGGCGAACAGCTCTGGTCCTATCCAAGAGGGTCATGAGGGCAGAGTCAGAGCTTACTGTCAAGCTAGTCGAGCTGTTTTTGAACATTAGGTTGTCCAGCTCAATCAGGTCTCCACCGGTTTAGTCAAGGTGTTCTTCCAACTCTACCTGGAGATAGTTTAGAAGGTCAAATTGTGTTTTGGAACATAGTTGGGTCCCTGTCATCCTAAGGATGGAATACACTACACCACTTATACCCAGATTTATGCTTCAGTTTGCAGTTTGAATAAGTAGATGCTAGCTGCCGAAATTCATAGCCAGTCTACAGATTTTGGCAAGTCAGAGTTGACAGATTCTTTTGTAAATCGAGGGGCACATACTCAGATTTTAACTTCAGACTATGATTCCATTCAGTCGGAGGATATCAAACATGTTTGATATTTTGAGCCGGTTTTAGAACACCATAGGCCTAATGTTTGCCTACAAAACCACCACTGGCTCTGCACCCCTTTAACTAAATTCATTACTTCAGAGTTATGTGCCCTCTAGAAGCTTGCGTTCTGCAAATGAACGACGCATTATAGTGCCATCTCAAAGAGGCACAAAATCACTTTCACGGACTTTTTCATTAACTGTTCCCTCCTGGTGGAATGACCTGCCCAAATCAATCCGAGCAGCTGAGTCCTTAACCATCTTCAAGAAACGACTAAAAACACATCTGTTCCATCTTTATTTTACCCTCTAACTCTAGCACTTTCTATTCTATTTTAATTCTACTTTATCTATTTATCTTCTTTTTTTATTAAAAAAAACTAACACTAGCTTTCTATTTGTTTTTCTTTTTGTGTGTGTGTGTATATATATATATATATATATATATATATATATACAGTGAATACTTTCCGTACCCACTGTATATTAGGGCTGTAGCTATCGATTATTTTAGTAATCGAGTAGTCTACAGATTATTCCGTCGATTAATCGAGTAATCGGATAAGAATTTTTTTTTTTATTAAAGAGAAATACTAAATATGCAAGAGATAATAAGATAGATCTCTTAAAATAAACAACTAATTTGTTTTCTCCTAATATATATAACATATTATGCACTAACATATTGTTGCCCTTTTGTTAGTTTTGATTGCTTCTATTGTCCTCATTTGTAAGTCGCTTTGGACAAAAGCGTCTACTAAATGACTAAATGTAAATGTAATGTACCAGAAAACAACAACAAAAACAATTCTATTTTATATTTTTACATCAATATTCTGTTTATTAAAGCCAAGTATGAATCTCATCAATTTGTGTTTTTAAGCATTTCACGTTTATTCCAAAATAATAACTCAAGGCAGTAACAATTTAAACTATATATTTTATTTGTGGACTTATGTTCAGCTATTTTTTAATTACTCGGTTCAAAAGTCATCAAAGCTCAGTAAATACTGGTCACAGACAGAGATTTACTTTAAATTTCAACAAGCTGATTACTCACTAAAAACTCCCACAGATTTCAGACCATTTTAAGTCTTATTTTGATGTAACAAAGTGGTTATATTTAAATAGGGCTGGGTAAAAAATATCGATATCTTGATTTTAATCGATTCTCATTTTTACGAAACAATATTGATTCTTAAATCCCAAGAATCGATTAGTCTAGCCTGTTTTCCCATTAATGCCAAACGTGGAATGCGCATGAACACAAGAGGCGGGATTTATCGCATGAATCAATCACAGCCGAACATAACCAGTAATATCCAATCATATCGTGATGGAGGCATTGCCTCCTCTCACGTTATTTTCCCCCATTCATTCTCAATTACCCCCCACAGCACGCTTTAGTTGGTCTGTTAAAACTAAATGTTTAGGGGAGGTGAGAGAGACGCGGAGTCCTGCTGTAACTTTACCTACTGGTGTCGCTGTTGGACAGCCTTTCTTTAGAAAAACGAGTTATTTATACACTTTTTAATGTTATATTTTGTAATATTGGCATTGTTTTATGTTTGTACTATGAATTGTTATTCTCATCCAATATTTTGAGGATATATACTGTATATATATATATATACACACACAATTTTTTTCTCTGCTTTGCACACATAAAGTTCAATAAAAATAAGTTTGAAGAAAAATATTGTTTTAGATATGTTATATATATATATATATATATATATATATATATATAAAATGTAAATATATTACATTCCTCATGATAAAATATAAAGATTTCACAGTGATCTGATAAAACCATGTTTTACTACGTTTATACATGTGAAGATGAGTGGAGAGTATAGAATACTTCATTCAAAAATTAGATAGCTAGCGAATACGTGCATATTAACAGTGTAAAAATGAATTAACCATGTGACCATATAATGATTAAATGTTAATAAATTAAAGGTGGGGTAAGTGATTTCTGGTAGCCAATGTTGATATTTCAAATCACCAAAACAAACGCCCCTACCCCAAAAGGGTCTCTCCCCTATTTTGATAGCTCCGCCCCACACATGTGTACACAACCCAGGCAACGATTAGTTCTGTGAAACAAAACAAAACCACAAAACCAATGTTATACCGTGTCTACACCGGACGCGAGTGGCGCGGCACGACAAAATACTATAGAACTCATAATCAGTGATGCTGTTCTACTCTGGATACGGCGTGGCGCGGCGCGGTGCGGCATGACACAACAAATCCCCGACAGAAAACTGCTGCTGCATTCTATTTATGGAGCGGCGCAGCAAAATACTATAGAACTCATTATAATCAGTGATGCTGTCTACATTGGATGCGGCGCGACACGACAAATCCCAGACAGAAAACTTCTATTTCTATTTCGTTCTATTTATGATGTATTGACACAAATTTCAAATGATTTTCAGCGGTCGCTTTGTCGCGTCCAGCTGTTGCGGCACAGCGCGAGACACGGTGTTACTCGCCTATCGAGACGAAACAAAGCAACCTCGGCGTCCGATCGCAGGCCTTCCGCTCCTTGAGTTCTCTCCAGCGCTGGAAAGCTGATCCGATATTTACATGGGTCCTACTTCTTGCCTTATTGCCTTAAGCCTTCTTTTGTTCCGCAGACGTTTTCCTCTTTTGTTTTTTATCCGCCATCTC
>NW_015540946.1:638517-642864 GCF_001515605.1 Sinocyclocheilus anshuiensis
TTGAGTTCTCTCCAGCGCTGGAAAGCTGATCCGATATTTACACGGGTCCTACTTCTTGCCTTATCGTAAGCCTTCTTTTGTTCCGCAGACGTCATGAGTAGACATGCCCCTTACTGCTGATTGGCTACAAGTTTGTTTTGGTACTTGGCCCGACTCAGTTTTCTAAAGTGTTTTTGAAAAAATACATACCCCACCTTTAAGTGTATCAGCAATCATATATCAAAGAAGAAATTTCTTAGAAATATATTTTACCTAGGTGACGAGGATCACTCAGTCGCTTTGTGTCAAACTCAAATGCAGTTACGGGGTTTTTGACCAGCAGATGTATGCAAATGTGCATTTTGTCCGTCATTAAAACGGCGACATCACGTTACGTTTTTATCAATAGGTTACAGAGTTTGTTGTAGCTATATGGGCGCTCAGTTTTTTCCTGTTGTGAAATACATTTGGCCAAAATCTAATTTTATAAAAGATGAAATGTTACTGTATGCACAGGCTATAAGTGTAGCCTATTTAATATGACTAGATGGCAAATGCTAGTCCTCTCTCTCCGGTCCCACATGTCTCAGACCTCAAATACATAAAATATGAGCCTTTATAGACAGTGTTTCTTGCGTAAAGCAAACGCTGTAATTATTCAAACAAGAAGATCTTTATTTACCCTTGCAAGACTTCGTTCAGTTGCTGTGGAACTTCAGTTCATTCAGTGAAGGTGGGGGGAGCGGAGCCAACAAGATTTAGTCACAAGCTCTTTTTAATACCTTTCATTGGCTAAATATTTCTAAAACAGACAGGCAGACGTAAAGGGTGACCAATAGCATTGATCTATTGAAGAAGAAGAAAAAAACACCAAAAAAAAGGGCACTTCAGAGTGAAAGGGCAAAAAGGTCATGTGCTCTGCATAGGTTGAGCCCTACCTGTGCACGTGCCTGAGGTTGACCAAGATGGTCTTCTATCTAGTATTCCAGTTGATCATTTAATTAAGCCACTTTGGACCAAACTGATCAGCTCCAAACCACAAGAAACCATGTAAAACCAGCTACCACACCTGCATTTTCCACCTCAACACTTCAGCAGCCAAGGTTGTTACAGTGTTTTGGATGGAGAATGGGGCAATTTTACTCTTCCAGCTGGATCTCCTGATGATATTTGGCTTCTCTTTTTGCACTGTTTGGATGCAGTTTCACATAGAAAATGGTGAGTGAGGGCTAGTTAAATGAAAAACAAGAAGGATGGCAGGTGACGCTGAGGGAGGTGAGCGAAATTGCCATAAATTGTCAGCGCTTGAATCGTTGTTGTCATATTCCAGCCCGTCCTCTCCAAATAAGCGCTCCCGGTGTGTGTGCGAGCATGTGAGATCTTTTGGAGTGCATCACTGCAGCCCTCTGCAACGATGTTACCCAAGGCACAGCTCACATCCCAGAATCCTCTGGTGTTCTGCTTAAGCAACTGTCTTTTCCGAGCCCTTTCGCACACACACATTTACATACATATACATGCCATGCCAGTCTTGTGTTAAATTCCCTCGTTTCTCTCTCTCTCATATTCTGTAGCCAATTAAACCGCAGAAGAGCTATAACCCACTCCACTGAACCGATCCCCTAATTCATTTGTATCGTTTAAACATTAGTCTTTTATTAGTTAACTGTGTGTCAAACAAGCCCTTGACAAAAGACTCATACTGGAATTCTGACTACAGCTAAATCAAAAGATGTTCATTAGTGCTAACCGAGGTGGTTTAGAAATAAACCGGCCTTAGCTGTACTGGGCAGAGAGGCTGTCGTTGCTGTAGAAATGCTGTGTAATTGACAGGAAGTCAGAATGTGAAAGATTGCTGTTGTCCATTTTGTTGGGTTTATTTTGGCAGGCGGTGAGATGAACAGCCTGGCTCTACTCAAAAGGGTCCTGGGAGAAGGATGTTCATGGTGAAGTTTTAAGGTGTTCAATCTGGGTTTTTAAACATTATGATTATGTTAACCAGTTCTGCCATGTCTCCACCAGTTTACCAGATTGACAGTGGTCACATTAACAAAATATGGCTGGCAATAAAAGGTCCATTGTCAATAGTGTGGCGATGTATGAATCTTAAGTATGAAGCTCACACAGAAGTCACTTTCAAACCAAGCAGTTTTCTGTTGGTCATTGGGGCAAATTTGCGTGACTAATATGAATCCGTTGTGAACTCTGCGTAGAGGAATCTTACAACCTCTGTTGAAATGACTGGATTTCACCATGACAATTCGCCAAACAGTGTTAAATATGACTGCATCTTAAGATGGTCTACCAAGTCAACAAGCTGGTAGAATAATTTTTTTAAATTCACAGATACCTTCGTGTGGTTTTGTTATTTTCTAGTAATAAATGTGGCACCAACTTTGATGTCAAATTTATAAAATGTAAAATAACACATCATTATTTAATAAATAACGATAAATGTATTTTTATTTATAATATTAAATCTATCTAAAACTACACTAAAAACTAATCTATGATGGTTATTAGGGTCCAAAGTGACAAGGTTGCATTTAGCTCAAACTAAACCAGCTAATTTGTTTTCTAGTCACTGATAAATTTATATTTCCCATAGATCAAAGAAAAAATATTTATTTGATCTTTTTTTTTTATTACAATAATTTAACATTTGAAAAGGTTGAGCTTGAAGAATGCTGGTATTGCAGCTGATCCATCAACAAAATCAGCTCAGACCAGCTGGAATCTATGTAAAACCTACTGTGACCAGAATCTTGTTTTATCTGATTTTTCTAGCATGGGACTTCCAACACTTCTGAGAGCAGTACAGCAGATCTCAAATGTGCAGTCAAGGTCATAACAGTGTTTTGAATGAAGAACAATTTTGTGGAAAAGATGTTTGATTGTAATGGACAAAAATCCCCTGTAGATTGTACCTTAGATTGTAGATTGTACTGTGTCACAAACACGCACACACACTTATCATACATGTCATCATAAATGCCATGGTCGTTATGGTGAAGCTTTGATGTGCGCATCACGTTTGCACTCTATGTCTTCTCTCCCTCCTTCCCTTTTCCTTTTATCTGCTGTGGTTCTTTTCCAGTCATACTCTCTCTCTCTTTTCTGCCTGTAACAGTGCTCTCACACTGAGAAGAAAGAATATTGGTGAGACATGAAAGTCACTAAGAAATCTAAACCAGTCAAAAAGAAAATGGACTTGTTTGTTTGCGCTTGCAAGTCTGGCACTTTCTTCGAATCAGGGAAAAAAATATGTCCTGAAACTAAAGAAAAAACGTTTCCCTTTTTCAACAAATGGTTAGTGAAAAAATATTTCTTTGGAGTTACATGTTTTTAAATAGAGGAAAATTCAGTAGCAGTGGGGCAGCAATAAATATCAATTAAATTGGTAATTAAATTGAGTACAACTAACGGTATATCTACTCATTCTCATTATAAACAACAATATTTGGGACAGTCATTTTTGAAAATTATGGAACAAATGTAAAAACAACAATTATGTATAACAATTATGTAAAATCTTGTATGATTGTGTGTGCACATTTGCATATACCATCACAGATACAACACTCTGCTTAAATTGCCATCTAATCATCACTGTGAAGTGTCCATTCACTCAGTTGGAACAAAAGCAGACGAAATTTAATATTTCAGTCTCTCCTGCAGCAGAGTTATGAATCGGATCCGATCTGCCCTCTGATATTCGTTTATCTTCCAGTCTTAAGGCCAGCCCGAAGAGGTACCACAAATTCTACATGTCAGACAGTGTTTTGGCTTTAGGAGGTCAATAAAACTTTGTTTGCTTGTTAGTTTGTTTTCTTGCACTGAAGAAGTGAAATTAAAAAAACAAAATATAGATGTTTTGTGTTCCTATGAGAAACACACATATACACTGAACATTAAATTGATGGTGAACTGCACCATGCAAATTATGTTCATCATTAATTGTTGCCATGTTACCTGATTTGCATAATTCTTTTAGTGAATTGGGTGCTTATACAATGGAGATGGTGTGTGAAAATGACTTTAATGAATTCCCCTCTCAGTATGAAGGTCATTTTGCCTGACCTCGTATTAAATTTTTAACGTTTATCTTTAAAATTCAATTTAAATAATTTAAGTGTTAGGAAATGCATATGGGAACTCAAATCCCATTACTCACTAACATCCCTGTGTGTGGAAATATTTATTTGATTGTTAAATAAATTCTGTTGATACATTAATTAGACTTGTGTTTCAGGGACTGATTACATTTGTGCTGGTAGCTGAATTAGCCGTTGCTCCGGTTTCATGGAAAAGAGTCTGGGACATTCTGAGAGGGAATGGAAAATGCCGGAATCCCCCAGGAATGCCCAG
>NW_015540946.1:642894-643988 GCF_001515605.1 Sinocyclocheilus anshuiensis
ACATCCCCTAAACACACACACACACACAGAGTTCTCACAGCAAAAAAATTGTGTTGTGTCCATTTTGTTTGTGTTTGAAATGTTCTTGATTGAATTCAGTGTTAATTCAAAAATTACAAAAGCAGCAAAACAAGAACAATAATCTTCACTATCATTGGTATTCACCAAAATTACAGAATGTTTAAAGATGACTAACCCTGATTAATCTCTCTCTCTCTCTCTGTCTGTCTGTCTCGCTCTGCGTCTCAGTGTCTCTTGCTGGCACAGCTTCTTGTTTTGAAAAGCTACATAAACTTCAGCACTTTTTCCATGACTTCAGTCTTTTTCGTGCACACTTACTCACCCACACACACACACACACACACTTACAGCCCCCCTGTGAAACTTCTTTGTCTGGTGTTGCCCAGAGTGCATGAGCTGAAATAATGGGGCAATGTCACCCGGGCAAACTCCAGAGCCATGTTTCCATTCTCTGACCATTGTTTTTGCCTTATGAAACATGGAATCCAATGTCCTTGTATGTATATGTGTGTGTGTGTGTGTGTATATATACAGTGGGTATGGAAAGTATTCAGACCCCCTTAAATTTTTCACTCTTTGTTATATTGCCACACACTCACTCACTCAAACACACACACAGCCCCCCTGTGAGACTTCTTTGTCTGGTGTTGCCCAGAGTGCATGAGTTGAAATAATGGGGCAATGTCACCCGGGCAACAAGACCCCCAGAGCCATCTGTGTTCGTCCTCTAACCAGTGTTTTTGTCTTATGAAACATGGAATCCAGTGTGCTTGTATGTATATGTTTGTATGCGTATAGCCATATATTTACAGACAAAAAAATCTGTATTTATTTAATCAAAAATAATGTCATAAATGTGTGTTAAGGTTTTTGAGTACCATCTGCAGTTTATGAACATTCAAAGCACACAAATGCCTCCCGTTTCTTAAATATGTTTAAAAAGCTAAACCGTTTCTAACCTCATTTCAGTGGTTCCCTAAAGTGACATCAATCAAATCACACAGCTCTTACATGCCAATACTGGGGACCACTTGTGTGTGTGTGTGTGTGTGTGTGTGTGTGTGTGTGTGTGT
>NW_015540946.1:644407-644986 GCF_001515605.1 Sinocyclocheilus anshuiensis
GTGTGTACCTACTTAACCATATTTTGGGGACAAATTTGTACCCAAAAGTGAGCTAAACCTGACAAAATCTCCAAAACCCCCCCCTTTCGGGACGTCCTCATTTGTAAAACTGGTATAAAAATTTAACGAACAAAGTTTTTTTTAAATTGTAAAAATGCACAAAGTTTCCTGTTAGGGGTAGGTTTAGGTGTAGGGTTGGTGTAGGGCAATAGCACATACAGTTTGTACAGTATAAAAACCATGTGTGTGTGTGTGTGTGTGTGTGTGTGTGTGTGTGTGTGTGGCACAGGTTTGCCATCTAATTAAATCAGGTGATGTAGGAGCAGGAGAGATGACAAGACTATTAAAATGCGAGGGCGAGAGAGAAAATCCAGTATAAGAAACAATAGCAGCAGGAGAGGTGGGAGGTGGACGTGTTATGATGAAAAAGAGAAGCATTGAAGCATGTGGACAGATGAGAAGCAAACATGTGTGATGTGTGTTAGCATCTGATGCTGTTTGATCCAGATGGTTGTCTCAGAAATGATACCCTTCCATGGAAGACCAGCAGAGAAAACAAACTCCCCCCACCCCCCCCCG
>NW_015540946.1:646923-665437 GCF_001515605.1 Sinocyclocheilus anshuiensis
TTATAGAGAGGTGTAGGTGTGTGTGTGTGTGTGTGTGTGTGTGTGTGTGTGTGTGTGGCACAGGTTTGCCATCTAATTAAATCAGGTGATGTAGGAGCAGGAGAGATGACAAGACTATTAAAATGCGAGGGCGAGAGAGAAAATCCAGTATAAGAAACAATAGCAGCAGGAGAGGTGGACGGATATGGTGTTATGATGAAAAAGAGAAGCATTGAAGCATGTGGACAGATGAGAAGCAAACATGTGTGTTGTCCTGTAGCATCTGATGCTGTTTGATCCAGATGGTTGTCTCAGAAATGATACCCTTCCATGGAAGACCAGCAGAGAAAACAAACTCCCCCCACCCCCCCCCGCACACAACACACACCACTTGAGACACAACACACACACACACACACACACACACACACACACACACACCACATGAAGATGGGATCGAGACATTGCTGTTTCGTTGAAGTCCATATCAGGCAAAGTCTCTCTCTGTATCCTCCAGTTATCTATTTGTAGACTTATTTTCATTCCTCTCCCTCTAGTGAACTTCTAGACTCTCTATGTGGGTCCATGTCAGGAGGATGATGATTTTGTGTGTGTTTTTCTGTAAATGCAAAACTGGCAGACTATCAGAGCAGGTTTTCAGTGAGCGTGAGACGAATCTAACGTTGGGAACTTAAAGAAATCCCCCATGAGAAATGATCAGAATAACTATTCGCGCACACAGACCCATACAAGTTTTGCAGAAATATTGATCATATCATCATGTCTATTTTTGTACTTCATGTACTGTTGGTAGTTTTACGTGTTAATCTGGTCGTGTACTCGAGAGGGATGAGAAGAAGGATATGGGGGTTTGAGTTACTGTAGGTAAAGTTGTTGCTCAGACATAAGACTCAAGACCCTCCAGAAGTCAAAAGGTCTTCTCACAATTTGCCTCCATTTATTTTGAAGTGGGACTATAAGTACACCCTTTCTAGCTTAGTTTGTAGTCCAACCATGGCATACAATTGGGGAGGATCAAATTGTCCAATGTGGAAACGAATTTAGTAGAAAATGCTGGTGAAACTTAGCTTTGAGGGATACGTTGTTTTTTTTACTGATTGCTCATCAAAGGGTTAATAGTAGACAAGTACAAGGTTTCTAATATTAATACATTTTTTGGATAAGTTTGGTCTCTGTTGATACAGTGCATGTGTGAGTGTTCGGATGTGGGTTTTATTTTGTGTTATTGGATGTGATTTTTGTTTTGTGTGCCTGGGATTTAGTATTTTTATTATTTTGCAGGGATGATGCATTGCTTTAGAGCAATGGTTCCCAAACTTTTTGTAGTGTGCACCCCTTTCTAGTGTTTGACACATGTCAAGCACCCCCACCACCGTACTCCGGTTAAACACCACATTTTTTATTGCAATACAAGTATTCACTGTATACATGGCTTGACATTAACTCTTTTGCTCACTAGCCACTGTGGCTAGTGGTTTTCCAAAATTACTAGCCGCTCAGCATTTTCACTGGCCACAATTTTGTTGCTGGAAAATTACATTTTATATGACTAAAGTTACTGCATATTAAAATTTATTTGAATTGATTTCCAGGTTTGAACACTGCAAAATTACAACAGCATAAATAATGCTGTGAGCTTGGTGTTTTACATCAGGTTTTTTTATTTACAAATATGAAAAGTTGTAAAAAATACAAAAATAAAAGTTACTTTTAAATTTGAAAGTAACCCACCAGCGGGTGGCAGCAAGTTGACTGTCTTAGTGAGTGAGTCATTTAGGCATTCAAACGATTCGTTCAGACGGCTGATTCATTCAAGAATGAAGTGAAACACAGCTGACGCTGTGTGTTGATCAGAGATGCACGACAGTTCTGCTGCTAAGTTTGTTTGTAACTATTTTCGTTAAACAAATCGAGCAAAAACAGTCACATTGACATTATTGTACTAAAATGTATGCCCTAAGTCACTTAATATTAACTAAAATCAGTGTTGAATTTACAATCATACTGATTTTCGGGGAAAACTGCACTCTCTTAGTCGTGTCATGTTAATTAATTAGGCTAGGCTTTATGTAATAAATATAAAAACTACATTTTTTTACTGCAGTATGTTTCTTCTGTGTGCAGTTGTGTTCATTTATTTCTATTTCTCCATGAGATTGTCTCACGTGAATCTCAACTGCCGCGACCTTGTTACTATTGATTATCTATTATGAATTGCCGTGTACACCAAGTGTAATAAAATCAGAATCATTCTCGCCGAAATTTTGGTGCTTCCCTAATTCGATGTTTTAATTAGATTAGATTAGTTGTCCGGTCGGGCAAGTAAAATTCTCTTTCACTTGCCCCTTCAAAAAATGCACACAGATCATCAATAGCATTCTCTCTAAAGCCTGGCTCACACTACAGGATTTTTAGCCCGATTTAGCCCCGATTTCCCCCTCCCGAGAATCGGAGCAAAATCGATCGGTCCCGATGTTCGGCGAGGATTATCTGGTAATGTGAGGCGTTCACAGATCGAATTCTCTCGCGCACCCCTGCTGGTCGGTCTGTGCACCCCTAGGGGTTGGGACTTTGGGAACTGCTGCTTTAGAGTGTGTGTTTGTGTGTGTGCGTGTGAGAGAGAGAGAGCGAGAGAGAGAGAGAGAGAGACTTAATTTCTTGATGTAGTTTTTTTTCCCATTAAAGAGACTGATGTTACTGCCTATGCTCTCAAAATGTCAATTAACCAGAAAACAGAACCTATTGGCTGTTGCCATAGAGAAAGGAGGCGGGGCTACAAAGAACAGCCCTTATAGATTATCCTCTCAGCAAGATTAGTTAGAAAGGGTTTGACTGATCCGTTGGTCATGTTATTAATGTTTTGTGCTGCGCTTTTGTTAGTAATGTCTGAGAAGTTTTAGCTTCGAATATTAGGAGGAAAGTTCCAGAAACAGTCCCTATTTATCTGAAGATATTCTATAAACTTATATTGTTTTATATAAAGATTTGCTACATACTTAACCTAAACCTAAAAGAAATTTCTGGATTTACTATAAACATGATTACATTTTTAGCTATGAAAAATAACCTTTCATACTGGTACTTTTCAGGGCCTCCCTACAGTAGATGTTTCCCAAGGAAAGTGTTGTCAGATTTTGAAGTCAGAATTGTTAGATTTACAGATAGACAATTGTGAGTTTATAACTTGCAATTCTGTGAAGAAAAGTCGGATTTGTTTGAGATAAACTCACAATTGCAGGAAAAAAGTCGCAATTAACTTTATTTTGTACCCCTTGGCAGAAACAAAAAACAGAATTGCACTATAAATTCAGAATTGTGAGATATAAACTCAAAATTCAAACAAAAAGGTAAGAATTGTGAGATAAAAAAAGTCACACTTTTTGATATTTTTATTCCATTGTGGAAACGTTGCTTCCTTTCTCTTTCGCTCTTTTTTTTTTAATTTGCTAATTTCTGCTGTCTTGTTTTTGGGACTGCACACTCTTAAAAACATGTCTCATAAGTATGCATACTAGGTGCAAGTGTGCATACTAGCAGAGTGTTTTTGAATACTACATCTCAAAAGATCAAAGATGATGAGCTTGAGTCGTGTTGTGTGCTCTTGGCTTTGGAAAAGTCATGCACAATTGTGTTATGATTCATTCGAAACTGAACAACTAAATGTCAACAGTGATCACACAAGATCAGCACAAAACAACAGAGCAGATACGCATACTTACACATGGAGAAACACATAGACTTACATAAAGTACAGCAACCCACAGAAACACGAAAGTATCTGATTTGACAGTCCCAGCTCTACCAGAGCTGTCAATCACTGCAGCTGGGCCGTGATTGGCTCAGAGCTGTCATGCAGCATGACAGCTCCTCCCACTCAGCCTCTCTGCTGTCATTGGTGCTGTCACACCAACGAGCCACATGGGAAATCTCAACATCTGAGGAAGTCTGAGGGGTGGTCGCAGGGGAATGTGGCTGCAGAGGAATGACGTGCGCGACAGCAATGAACGGATCTTCGTTTTATCAAGTGACATTGTGGGGATTTTTTTGTTTGATTCGCTTTTCGCATATCCAGCATGTGTTTTAAATTGACGGGTGTCGTGGTCTCACTCAGGGTAGCGTGTGCGTGAGGCTCTGAGAGAGCGATGCATCTGACATCCGGTTTAGTGGAACTTTAAAGTGCTTGACTGCTTGAAGGATTCTGCAATGAAGTAGATCAATGACTTCAGACATTAATATCACACTCACACACGCTCACTCACCGAGGTAGACGCTCCATATCATTCCACGACCATTCCGGTGTTTAATGAGGAAATGTTGAGTGTGAGCGTGTGGGTGTTTGAAATGATATACTGGTTTCATTTCATGGGTTCTCTGTGCCTGGAGCTCTACTGTTGGAGTCAGAGAAGAAAAATAAAAGATGAAATGAAAAGGTCAAGGTGATGCATAGAGAGAGAGAGAGTTAGCGCACAGTCCTGCTGGATAATATGGGTTAGAATGAGAGCATCTTGTCTCTGGTTAATCCTTAATCTGGCTGCACAAGAGCAGAACTCACAGCCACTTCTTTATCTGTCATAATCGCTCACCAGCTTCATATAATCCCATTATATTGAGAATAATCCAGCTGACCTGTTATTGAGTCTGAGCTATATGTTCAGGATGTACCATGTGTGGCTGCGTGAATATTTATCTGTTAGCGCAGGGGTTTTCAAAGTTTTGTTGCCACGGGCCACCTTACATTTTATAGTTGCATCCATATATATTATCTGAAATGTCAGGGTACTATAGTTTAAAAGTTTGGGACGAGTAAGCTTTTTTTTTTGAAAGAAAGAAAGAAATCAATACTTTTATTCACCAAGGATGCATTAAATTGATGTAAAGACATTTATAATGTTTAAAAAAAATCTATTTCAAAGAAAAGCTGTTCTTTTGAACTTTCTATTCATCCAAGAATCCTGATTTTAAAATATTTATATTACAGTTTCCACAAAAATATTAAGCAGCACAACTGTTTTCAGCGTTGATAATAATAAGAAATGTTTCTTGAGAAGCAAATCAGCATATTAGAAGGATTTCTGTAGGATCATGCGACACTGAAGACTGGAGTAATGGCTGCTGAAAATTCAGTTTTGCCATCAAAGGAATAAATTAAAATATATTAATAGAAAACATTATTATATAAATAAAAAGCAGTTAATTTTAAATTGTAATAATATTTCACACTTACTGTGTGAAATAAAAACTTTCACAGACATCTTACCGACCCCAAAACTTTTGAACTATAGAGTACCTTTTATTTTATTTTATTTTAACAAAAATACACTACTTTTCTCTGAACCATTCTACAGATCCCTACGGACCCTAGTTCATGTGATCCTAAACTGTCTCCACAAACCGCTGTGTAAACTAGTTGTGAACTAGTCTAAACATGAATGTTTTGAGTGAATGAATGAATGAATGAATGAATGAATGGTTTCTAAACCAATTCTTATTTCATTGTAAAGAATCAGCCTGACATTCTGCTAAACATTACACTTTGTGTTCCATGGAAGAAGAAAAAAATCATACGGGTTTTCAAAGGGTGAGTAAATGATGACAGAACTTTCATTATTAGGTTAACTATCCCTTGAATGTCATATTTGTAAAGGTGGCACAGTAAATTAAACCATTGGACCAAAAGTCATGAGAATTATTCAACAGTGACTCTAGCTGTTAGTTTGTTTTAGTAGACAAATTCACACAGAATTACAGCAAGTAGCTCTCTCAGTCTTACTAAACGTTCCTTTCCCCCTGCCCCGCCTCTACACACACACACACACACACACACATACTCCATAACTCTCTGTGGTATTGTTCATCTCTGCCTGGTTCAATTAAAACGCTGACAGCAGCCACAAAGGAGTGAATTGAATGCTCCAAAAGGTCTTTTTACCATGCCGCCTGAGACACATTGAGAGATTGAGAGGGAGAGAGAGTCATCAGAAGAGAACAAATGCAAACAGTGTGATTGTGTTCCTCCACGATCAGCCTGATCTCCACTTCTTATCGCTTATCTCTCAACACTGATTCATGTGGCTCCAAGAATGAAATATTATAAACTGTGTGATTTGTGAATGTGTGTTGATGTGTTTGTGACATTCCCTTATTCCTTTCAGTGGCTCTGACTTGAGATTGAATGTAGGTCGCTTTGGGACCTTTGACCTGACATTAACCTTTTCTAACGTCTAACTCTTAATGCAGTCGGAGTTGATATACAGGTAATAACATCTAATAAATGTGTCACTCTCAGCTGTAAATCAGTGGTATGTGAATGTATCAGAGCAGCTATATGATTGGTCATCATCGTGTGTGCGCGTGTGTGTGTGTGTGTGTGTGTGTGTGTGTGTGTGTGTGTGTGTGTGTGTGTGTGTGTGTGTTGTTGTGCTCATTTAAAAACACCCAGGTAGCATTGATATGGAAATGCACAGTCGGTCTGTTTTGCATCTTCATTCTTTCTCTCTTCATTTTATGTTCGCAGTACAGTAACAATTTGCATGATTAGATAATTCAGATAATTATAAAAGCCAAAGGAAATATGAGGTGTTAGCCTCTCTGCACCGGTGAGATACACACGCATCAGCACAACATGATAAATAAAAACATGTATACATACACCCCTCCCCCTCACACACAAGCGTGAGTTTTCATGTGTGTCTGGTTTGTGACAGTCGAGCTTCATCTTTTGATTCCCAGAGAGTCTATGGGTGTGAATTTGTACAGAGAGCACCAGACAGAGTAGTAGTCATCGTCTTAAAGGTGCAGTGCGCCAAAAAAATTTATTCTGTCATTCAGTCATCCATACAGTATGTTGATCCAAGCATCTATAACTTTCTTCTGTCTGTGGAACACAAAAGGAGATGTTTTTGCTGAATGTCAAAATTGTACTTTATAACCCAGCATTGTGTAAAGTCATTTAAATGCCTAAATGGTCCATTCAGCAAAACCAAAAAATTATTCTTGATCATTTTGAATCTTTTCTTACGTTGTTTATCGAATGAGCTGCTTTTTGATAGTTCTCAGTCTATTATTTTGTATTTAAATGCACTCAGTGATGTCAGACATTACATAATGCATCTTCATAAGCCAAGTTTGAATATGTCACATCTAAATTTCACAGCCCTTGCGTGTACCAGGATGCACAACAGTACAACCCATTGAACAGACTGTACTCGTATGTACCCCTCACAGCCTTGTTTTCATTCACACTGTTTTAAATGTGGCGTCTAAAAGTCTATGTGGCTGACTAAAGTCTATTGCGGAAGGAGTCATATGAGTTTGGAACTACATGGATGAACAAATGACAGAACTGGGTGACAGAACTATTCCTTGAATGGCTGATAATCTGGGCAGCTACAGCACAACTGTTGCAGGTTTACATCCAACTAAGGTTGACAAAGGAAGTGGGTCACAGTCTTTCCCAATCATCATTGTGACTTGGAGCAAGGCACTTAGCTAGCTCCAGAGGAATTGAAAGTCCTGTCAATTATAGTACTGTAGGTCTGTTTGGAACGAAAAAAGAGCACAGCAGGAGAGAGAAATAAATAGATATTGACCATAAATGACCATAATACTGTAAGTGGTTGAGAGATGTCCTCATCCTAGGAGAACTCAATAGAACAGAGAACAGCAAAACAATTAACAGGTTAAAGGTCATCCAGAGGTCAGTTATCATCCCCATATTTTTGAATTGTCATTTTCAGATGAGGCCAAAGGTCATTTCCTTTTTACACGCAAACACAGGAACCACACACATGGCAGCCATAGTTCTTTAATTTATTATCTCCGTCTTTCTAATGGAACTTTAGGCAATAAAATGAATTGCTTATGTGTAAAATATGAGAGTTAATGTTTTTGAAAGAAGTCTCTCCAAGATGTTCACCAAGGCTGCATTTATTTAATAAAAATACAGTAAAAACAGTAATATTAATATGTAATATTATTACAATTTAAAATAACTGTTTTCTATTTTAATGTATTTTAAAGTGTAATGTATTGATTAAACTGCACACACTTCGTCTTACATACATACTGCTTCAGTGGCTCATTAGGTAGAAAAGAGCAGAATGAAGGAGAGATGTGGCGTATTGTAAGAACAGATGGAGGAATGAGTGGAGGATAATTGTGGCCTCTGTAACCAAGCGGAAAAGAGAAGCAGTTTGGCCTAACGAAACTCACACACATCTACTGTGTGTTTCTTACTGCTCATCACAGCTGTCTGAGAATCTTTGGCCTTTAAAAGGCATTTAGTTAGAATATAGCATGAATGAGCATTAGGGCTGTAGGATGTTGAATATTTGTGATATTGGCAACAATTTTGCTGGTGATATAAGACGAACATGTGATGAATCATGAATATCAGTGTTTTTAATTTGTACGTTTTTTTTTTGCCTGTTAAAATATTAGCTTCATGATTTTGTATTGTGACTTTTGAGTATGAGAGCTTTAGACAGAGATTGTTTTAATAGTCTTTAATATCTAATAGGCTTTTGGTATATCATAGCCATGACATTTGTCATTTTCATTTTGTAAAGAATTTGACTGGATGAAAATCTGTGTTAGGATCATCATTAAAATTCATCATTAATATTAATGATATACTGTAATGGAGTCTCAAAAATTCTGAAATTCTCAATACTGAAATCTAATTCAACCATTTGTTGCTGAAAACATTTTCTTACGGAGTCTCCATGTGGCAGTTTTCATGTATTTATGTTTTAGTAATATGCATGGAAGATATAAAATTATATATTGGTTCACATAGATGATTAGCTAAGTATAATTATTTTGTTAATTTAGTGAAAAACATGTTTATATTTAACTAGATTTTTACAGTTTTTTGTGTGTTTTATTGTTTATTTATTTATTTTGGTCATGTTAAACATTTTGAATCTCCTAAAATAGATGTTTGGACCGAAATAATGGTTCCTCTCATCATCCTTTTTAGACATTTCAGAGCAAATATTAAGATAAAGTGGAAATATTAAGACATCGAGGCACATCAAATGTTATCAAAAGGCAAAAAAAATAAGATATTTTAGCTTTATTTCAAAGTGCAAAAGTGATGCTTAAATCAGACCTTAAATGCTCCTCATTTATTAACCAGCCTCAAATCTTAGATACCATCATAACTAAGCAAGACAGCTAACAAATGTTGCTAAAACATTACATTGTATTTATCAAGCAGACTAACAAGCTAGTTTTTAATTAATTAGCCACAGTAAAAAATGCAGTCCTTGACAAACCTGACAGATGGCATAGTTACATGCTCAGCGTGTGGCTGTAGAATTTCAGGTTTGATAGGATACAGTCTGTGAGTGTGCAGTTGTTCCATGCGCCCCCACAACCAGCTGTCAGAGCTAATTCTCATTCAGACTGGACGGTGGAGGTGAAGAGGTGAATTCACTGCTCGCTGCATCCAAGTGGGATAAGTGCAGTGTCTGTGAAGCATAATGTTTGTGAATTTGAACATATTCTGCTCTTAAAAAGGGGCTTTAGGTCTGCGTGTTGCTGTCATGGGCAGTGGGATTGTGGGCTGCATATAATCGATACTGTAGGCCAATACTATGCAAGATTATGATTAGTGTGTCCTAAATTATATGAAAAATGCCAGATTTTGCAGATTGGATTTTTAAGATATGGATCCGTATGTGCTGTTTGGGCTTATATAACCCACAATTCTTTGTGCTTTGACAGAGAATACATTTGCATTGCTACTTTTTCAACTTTTTAAATGGTAAAACAAATGTATGTTCAAAAGTTTGGGATTAGAAAGATTTTTTTTCTAATTTTTTTTAAAGACGTCTCTTATGCTCACCAAGATCTTCTCTTTAATAAATTTTAAACTCTCATTTATTTTGTGATTGCAAAGCTGAATTTTCAGTTATTACTCCAGTCTTCAGTGTCACGTGATCCTTCAGAAATCATTCTAAGAAACATTTAAGAATCATTTCTTATTATTATCAATGTTAAAAACAGCTCTGCTGATTAATATTTTTGTGGAAACCATGATATTACAATTTAAAATAACTGTTTTCTATTTTAATGTATTTTAAAGTGTAATGTATTCTTGTGATGGCAAAACAGAATTTTCAGCAGCCATTACTCTAGTCACCAGTCGCATGAACCTTCAGAAATCATTCTAATATGCTGTTTTGATTGTTCAAGAAACATTTCTTATTTTATCAGTGTTAAAATCATTGAAACAGTTTTTCAAGATTTTTGATTAATATAAAGTTTACAACTTTTGTAATTTTTGAAAATTTTGTAACATTGTAAATGCCTTTGCTGTCACTTTTTTAAATAAAAATATTAATTTCTTTAAAAAAAACAACAACAACTTTTGAACGGTAGTGTGTGGGGAAAGACAAAGAAATCTCCCGTTCTTTAACAGTGACTGTTTCTGGACATACAGTGGGGTCCAGAAGTCTGAGACCACTTTTGGAAATCTGAGACTTAACATTTCTAATTTGAAAAATGAAAAGAAACAAAATTGTGGTGTTTATGCAGTTTGAGTGCTGCTGCCACTACAACAAAATAGGGACAAACCAAAGACTTTCTGAAATTCATGTTCATTTTTCAGTTCGACTTCTCACTCAATTGTCATTTTGTAACAATATAACTCTGTACCTTATATTGGAAAAACATTATAGTTCTACAGTAGACACAGGATCAGGAAACTGTGTGAATGGGAAGCTTTGATCTCAGATTCAGAGCTACAAATTGGGATTTTCGTTTGACGCATAACAGATTCTGCTCGCTCAACGCGCATGTAGAATCAAAAAGTACTGTGGTTTGTTGTGTATCACCACGGGTATTTATGATTACAAACACATCTGCCATAGAGGATAAGTAACTAAACTGAGCTATCTCAATTTACATCTTGCTATTAGTTTTTGTCAGCAAAAAAAATAAATAAATGTTGTGTATGCTAGCATGGACATTTGCATTGCTACTTTTTCAACTTTTTAAATGGTAAAACAAATGTATGTTCAAAAGTTTGGGATTAGAAAGATTTTTTTTCTAATTTTTTTTAAAGACGTCTCTTATGCTCACCAAGATCTTCTCTTTAATAAATTTTAAACTCTCATTTATTTTGTGATTGCAAAGCTGAATTTTCAGTTATTACTCCAGTCTTCAGTGTCACGTGATCCTTCAGAAATCATTCTAAGAAACATTTAAGAATCATTTCTTATTATTATCAATGTTAAAAACAGCTCTGCTGATTAATATTTTTGTGGAAACCATGATCATTTTTTTTCAGAATTGTTTGATGAATAGAAAGTCGAACAGTGGAACATTAATTTATGTGAAATAGAAATCTTTTGTAACATTAAAAGTATTCATTTCTTTCCAAAAAAAAAACTTGCTGACCCCAAACATTTAAAAGGTCGTCTATGTAATAAATATATGTTATGTCATATTACATATATTTTTACTTTGAATTTATCTTTTAAATGAGTTTATGAAACAAAACAATTAAACTTTGTTGAATAATTTAGCTTAGTGTTGACGCTTACTTGCAAAAGCACATAGTATGCGACAAATGTAGTATGAAAGTGTAATTTCATGGTGTAGTACAATGTCGCAATTTTTGCAACCATATTAAAACTACTCAAAAATACTAAAAATACTCATGTACTTTCCTATCCTCAGCGAACCTAGTACAGCGCACTAGAAAAGCATGTGATTTGAGATGCAGCTGTGGTCTTGGGTGGATGTGAGGTGAAAGTGACAGCAGCATGGACAGAAGTAAAAACTATTGAGTCCTCATGGATGTTGGACTGAGGACAGTAAGATGGACAGAGAGAGACACTAATCAGTCCTAAAGGGTTTGTGTGCCAAAAACGATACTCTCACCCATGGACTTTAAACACACAGCTGGACTGACACAAGTAAGGGGGACGTTGCCACCGGAAAGCTGACTGGAGCCATCTGTCAATCATCTCGGAAAGTAGCTTAACTTAAACACACTGGGAAATGAGTGAAGCACTTACTTCAGTTCTCTTTATCCCACCCTTTGCCATTTTTCATTCATTTAAAGTGTCTCATTGCTGATTTTGTTTTGTTTTGGCCGTGCGGGTGGTTGCCGTGATGATGACTGGCCTGTGTTAAGTACATCCTGTGATTTTGGGGTGTTTAAGAACTACATTCATGTTTGTGCATCTGTATGTGTGTATGTTTGGATGTCTGCTCACACTAACGTACGTGTTTATGCTATTCTAGCTGTGGTTGATCAATGGTAACTCATGTAGAGTAGCTGTGCAGTCAACCGGAGAGTGTTTATGTAAAACCAGGTCTGAGTTTAGTTAGAGTCCAAGTATAAAAAACAGATGCCTTTCTCTTCCGAATGTCTCCTGAATACACGTCATACGGTTTCATGTTCTGTAGTAGGGATGTAACGATTGACCGCGAGCCGGTTGAAAATCAATTTAAATATGTGACGATTCAAATCGGTTGAGATGCTAAACAAATCGCGATTCAGTTGCGCCACCTGCTGGCAGAGAGTGAATCTGCGTCTCATTCAGCTCGTCTGCTGTTTCTATTTCATGCAGATATTTTTTTATGCATAGTTTCACAAAACTGAAGTCAAACCATTCTGTTTTTGCTTCAAATTTCGAAATTATACAATGTAATTTAGATTAAAACCTGCTCGTGTTGCATGTATGCAGCAGCATTGTTTGGATCATGAATAAAATGCAGTGGTTGCCTCTAATTTTAAATAGAAAGAGCACAGACAAAGCCTTAGTTTGTTTATATGAAGAGATTTCTTTTATTTGTGTTATTTATTTATTTGATTTGGGGCTTGTTTTAAAATTTCAATTTAGTTTTGTTATTTACATTTACATTATATTTAAATTTTGTTATTTAGCAAACACAAAACCAACAAAAAAGCAATAATCGTGAAAAAATCGTGAATCGAATCGTGAGTTGAGTGAATCGTTACATCCCTATTCTATAGGTTACGTGTCCATGTGTACACACACACATACACACACACGCTAATGTCAAATGTAGCCTAGTGTGATATATGTGCCCTAAATGGTTTCTGGGGGATTGATTGGACCTTTAATGGAGCTCTAAAGAAAAGGCCCAAACAGCTTCAGAGGTTTCATTTTGCTGCAGAGCACCTTCCTTTTACCTTTATTCCTTCTTTCTTCTTTTCTTCCTCTTTGAAAGCCTGCTCCTGTGAAGCCTTCTACCTCCTACTGTTATTACAGTACCTTGCTCTCTCTATTTCTTTCTCTCTTATCCATATTTTGCATTATTCCATGGGCTGGTGCCACTAGATCAACGTGCAAGTTAAAAAAAAACAGGTGTTGAATAGAGTGTTAAAGGTCATGAATTACCTGACTCCTAAAAATCTCTGGAGCTGTCATTCATTTTGCATAGAGAGAGAGAGAAGAAGCATCAGATGCCTGACACTGGTGTTGATCACTGCGATTTGACCTTTAAAATGGAGGTTTTGTGTAGCTCAAAGAGTCGTTTAGGAGCTGGATGGAGGTGGTCATTACGTAATCAATATTTCAATCTTTTCATTTATTGAACAGTAGTCCATCCTTGACCCATCAGCATCTTTGAACCCAGAGTAGGAAGTTGATTAATGAAAAACTGCTTGTATTGCTGTTTTTTTAATTTATTTCTTATTTTTACCAGAGTGGTTTGCTCGGGTTACTCACCCATATGTTCCAAACCTATATAGCTTTCTTTCTTTCATATAACACAAAAGGAGATGTTAGGAAAAATGTTCAAGCTGCTTTTTTTTCATATAATGAAATTGAAAGAGGACTGGGGCAGTTAAGTTTAAAATATGCTAAAAAAATTATGTAGTCTATATATCTTTTGCACTGTATTCCAAATCTTCTGAAGTAATATGATGCTTTGTGTGAGGAAAACACTGAAATTTAAAGTAGGCATGAAATGAAAATTCACCCTGTCTATTTTCTAAATGCATGTTGACTTTATTTTAAATGATTCACCCATTCATGTTTCATCTTTGAACATTTTTTAAGCATAACATTTTTAATCAAAATATCACAACTTAATCTTCCAGTGAAAATGTCAGACTTCTATGTGGGAACTTCACGGGTCATTTCGCCCGCATAAACCTGACCCTTTCTTACAATCAACTGCACGTTCACATTCACATCTGCCATCTAATCAACAATCAATGGATTGAATCAAGTTCCCAGCCTTACTTTTTTTTTCCTTTTTCTATAATCCGTTTCATAACATTCCCGTTCCGGTGTGAGAACACTGAGCGCATTTAGCTGCCACTTCATGCTGTGAACACAAATTACAGTTTTGTTTCTTTTCTTTTGTTTGAGTTTGAGTCTGAGTTTGTTTGAGTTTTTCCTGTTTTGTGTTGTCTCTGGGACGCTTCTTGGCCTGCGGAGATTATATCCCATTTTTCAACTATTGGAATTCTCTGTTAACTTCTGTCACACTTCATGATTTGGTGGGTGTGTTCTCTTCCCGGCTCAGCTGTTTTATGAGTGACAATGACAATGGCCAAGAAGTTTGCTCTTCTTTTCCTCATCATTAGTGTCATCTACAGTATGTCATTAACATACACTCCAAATGGATTAAGGACCCTCAACTGTCACCCATGTCTCAACTCTGGGATTTACGAGTAGTCGCTTGCTCTGAATTCTCCGCCGCCCACGCTACGTTATTCACTCTACCAGGCATGTGCGTTTTGAACATCACACATCTCCACACTGTGTTCCATCTATTTGGACTAGTAGATTCGTCGCTCACAGGATTACATCTTCAGATCGTCTGAGAAACACTGCTTCATTAAGGTCCGTGGCCTGTCTCAAAACTTTGCACATATAAACTGGCGTTCACTGACAGAAAAAGCATCCTTCCTACTTGACTTAATTACTGATACACAATTGGATGTGTTGCTTCTCACAGAAATCTGGCAGTTACTAAATGACTACTTTCATTTAAACCTCCTCACTCCCTCTGGATATAAGTACCTGTCTATAGAGATGTTATGAAAACTGTCATTACTGAATTTCATAATGTGAAATCTTTTGAATACATGGCTTTCAAAGTTCTTGCTCATACCACTCTTCTGATAATAGTAATATATCGTCCTCATAAGCCTTTGTCTGACTTTTTCTCTGAACTCAATGAACTACTCACTTTGGCCTATGCTGTATCCTCTTATGCTATCCTGCTCGGTGATTTCAATTTACATATTGAATTTGTGTGCTATAATGCCAGTGACCTTACATTTTGGTCTTGTACAACATGTCAACTTCCCTACTCATAGCCGTGTTCACACACTTGATCTAGTTTGCTCCTCTGGAATTAATAATGTCTCTGGCTCACAAACTGGTATATCTGATCATAACCTGATAACAGTCAGATTGAATTTTCCTCTTCCAGAACCTCCTCACAAAACTGTTATTAATTATCGCAATGTTAAATCTGTTGATCCTCTGTCCTTCTCAGACTCCATTAATGAATCTTCTTTGTCTTCATACTCTGATTTTTATCTGTCCAACTGCTGTCCTCTCCATCTATAATACTGCTATATCTGAAGCCTTGGACAAACATGCCCCTATGATAACTAAGGTGGTACCTTCATCTCATGTGTCCCCTTGGTATACATCTGAGCTCCGTGTGCTTAAACAAACTGGCAGATGTCTTGAGCGCAGGTATAGGAAAAGTGGCCTGGAGATGCATTACCAAGATTTCTGTGTTTACCAGTTGAAATATAAGTCTGCTCTTAATGCCACACGCACAGCATACTACTCCTCCATAATTAACACAGCTAAAAGTATACCATTATTTTTGACTGTTAACAAATTCATTAACCCTCCAACTCATAATATTACTGGCTCAATTGACCTCTGTAACTCCTTCCTACACTTTTTTGAGAGTAAAATAAAATGTATTGTGAAACATTTTTAATGAATTCATCAGATGTTTCCTCTAACTGGTCTCCACCTCAGCCCATAGAACACATTCAGTCTAGCTTTACTCTCACCAGCCCATCCTCTGTTAGTGTCTTAATTGCTCAAGCAAGCTCATTGTCAGTTAGATCCAGCACCTATCTCACTTCTTAAAAACTGCCTTTCAGTAACAGCATCTCCTATTACTCACTTGATCAACTGTTCTATTTCTTCCGGGTCTGTCCCACTATCATTAAAAATGGCAGCGGTCACTCCCATCTTAAAGAAAAATGAACTAGATTCATCTGTTTTGAATAACTTCAGACCTATATCTAATCTCCCTTTTGTTTCTAAACTGCTTGAAAAAGTGGTTGCTTCGCAGCTACAAGCACATCTCTATGCCAACAGTCTTCTTTATACCGATCAATTTTGTTTTCGATCAGGACTGTGTGCCACAGCACTGAAACAGCACTGCTAAAAATTACTAATGACCTTTTGGTATCTGCTGATTCTGGTTTTCTTACTGTTCTTATCTTGCTTGATTTAACAGCAGCTATTGACACTGTATCTCATCATATACTACTTACTTTTCGGCTATCAGCTATTGGCATCACGGGTAGTGCTATGTCTTTGTTTATATCTCTCGAATGCCGGATCTCGGACAATTTTTTATTAGCGCTCACAACTTGACATTTTAAGCAAATACCTAATATTTCTGTCTTTTTCTTGCACAAAGCTATTGCCTGGCTTTAGGAGACATGTAATATACTGCTCTAAACGTATGAACTTCTTTTAAAACAGAGCTTGTTTTACACATTTTTTGGGCACAACAGCCAAAATCCACATTTGTTAGTGTTAAATAGAAAAGTGCATCCTGGAAATTTTACCTTCTAAAGAAAACTAGGGAACAACAAGATGTACATTTTTGGGTAAACTGTTAATTTAATATGTGTGTTTGTTATTCCAGAAATGTGTGAATGAATACATGCTGTGTGTGTGTGTGTGAGTGTGTGTGTGTGTGTGTGTGTTCGTGCACGGGTTAGGAGCCATGTCTTTTTGCAGTTGTTATTGAAATACAGGTCTGTTTTTTGTCATCTGTCCTCTCCTTTAATTTTTTTCTACTAATTTTTGTCTCCTGAGAGCTTCTTTGGCTTTGCAGACAACCTTTTGAAATGAAAAAAACTGACACAAGCTTTTATAATGCTGCTCTATGAGTAATAGCTGTGTGTGTATGTGTATGTGTGTGTGTGTGTGTGGGCGGGTGGTACAGTAACAGATGCAGACTCGAAAGACGCACACACAGTGAAGGAGTGATGGAGAAAGGAGAAGAAAAGGAAAGAGTTATTGAAACCTGCCAGTAAGGAAGGTCTATAGAGAAAGAGGGAGAAAACTTGGAGTGGCAACGTTTTTAAGTTCCCCCTGTGACCTCGGAAAATCAGTTGCTATGACTTCACTGAACCTCCGGAAACAAACAGCTAGATGACATCAGTATAGTGGAATGGATTCGAATTGGCTCTGATTTGATTGATGTTGCTAAATCCCGCCCCACACCACAGTTCTTTGGTTCACAAAGACCAATTTTTTACTCAATGTACCGCATTCTTCTCTAAAAGTGATGAGATAGAGGGTGTCAGAGTTCTGTTACAGGTTAAATTTATTCAGTGGTCTGTGCAGAGAAAAAGACAGTAGGAGGAATGTTGACCTGATTAGCATAACCTATTAATTATGCATTAAATGGTTTCGTATGCGCTCCGAAGTACCATTACTTGCAGGGCCGTTTCTAGCCAATTTGACTTCCTAGGCGAAATCCCTATTGCCCCCCCCCCAAAATTATATATATATATATAATTCTTTTCAGACACCAGTTGCTTGTCACATTCAAATTGGTTGTCATAGTACATAGTATGTTTTTTGTTACATTTTTTTGTTGTTGTTTCTTGAAACATTGATTTAAAGTGTCAGTTATTGCATTATTATTTCAGTCAAAACGTATAAAACCCCTTTGTTGCCCCAAACTACATATAAAAGCTTTATCAGTGGCATAAAAGTAACCAATGCATCTACTTACTCATTTGCTACTCGTTAACGTGTTAACTTCCCCTTTAAATAACGTGACACTCTGCCCTCTATGACGCTGCTCCCATTAAGCGTTGTTGTAACTCTCTCCCTCCCTCTGCTCCATATTCCTGCCCAAGCATGACTTCATTATATGGCATTAAATTATATTTTAATTACCTTGTTGCAGGTTATTTGCATATACAGTGGGGTGATGAGTACGCTCTCCCTCTGCGGCTCTCACTGTGTGACCTTTGACATCAGTCAGGCTGAAAACCCTTGAGAGGAGAGGCGTTGTAAGAGACCTGTTGATCTCAGCTCTCCAATATTCCAGTTAGAAGCAAGGACAACAGTCATCTCCAAACTAAAAACACACACAAAAAAAAATTATTATCTGCATTTTTATTTTATTATTAAAGGGGTGGTTGATTGCGATTTCACTTTTTTAACGTTAGTGTGTAATGTTGCTGTTTGAGCATAAACAATATCTGCAAAGTTATGAAGCTGAAAGTTCAATG
>NW_015540946.1:665465-667534 GCF_001515605.1 Sinocyclocheilus anshuiensis
TCTCTCTCTCTCTCTCTCTCTCTCTCTCTCTCTCTCAGCTCAGCTCAGCTCCAGAAATGAACTGTTACAATTATACACTTATTTTCACATAGCTATGATAAGCGTTAAACATGGACGCGCGTGCAGTTGCCGTACTGTATTAAAGCTTTAATCAGGATAAAACCGTATATTAAAAGCTAACATAAGCAGTAGCATTTACAAATAACAGTGTATCTAAAAGTATGAGACAACAACAAACAAAAAACATAGGCCTACCATTAAAAGCCGTGCTTGCACAGGTTCTGCATGATCCTCTTCAATAATATCCTCTGCTTCTCAATCGGGCTCAAACTGATAAGCGATATTAACGACGCTTTTGTTTACAATACAACCGGAGCACATGCCGCTGAGGTGAGGGGCGGGATGTTAAGATGCGCACTAGAAGCGGTTTAGCCAATCACAACACACTGGGCTAGCTAACCAATCAGAGCCCATCACCTATTTCTGAGGGAGGGGCTTCATAAAAGCAGGAAATGATCAGCGCGTTTCACAGAGAAGGGTCAGAGCGGTGTGGAATAAAGGTAAATTATGTGAAAAATAATGCGTTTTTTAAAAAACAAAGCATTAACACATGTTAGACTGTACCCCATAAACACAATCAAGCCTAGAAACAAACCACTGAACCACCCCTTTAATAAAATAATTATTAGATTTTATATTTAATTCATAAAAAATAAATATATGAATCTTATCCCTCTGGGTATGGGTACTCTACAGAGTGCACTACTATTTAAAAGTTTGCAAAGATTTTTTTTATATTTTTGTAAAATATTATCACTTTGTAGAATATATTTTAAAATGCCTGTTTTCTATTTTAATATATTTTAAAATGTAATTTATAGTGTATTTTAAAATGCAATTTATGTCAATTTCTCAACCGATGGCGTGGATTTGAGGCATGACTAGTGAACTGTCAGATGGTGGAAGGTGCGATTGGATCGTTTGTAGAAACCTGTTTATTCTAGTACGGAAAGACTCATTCCTCTCCCAATTGCATTATTGGCTCTATCAGTAGAATGGTGCAAATGCCCTCAGGGTCTCCAGGCCTGTCAGTCTGTTCCTGTTTGTCATTGTTATTGCACTAATGAGTAGAATTTTGTCTTAAGCAGTTGTGCTTGCCTTGCACTCATCCAAAGAATCAGTTCATTTATCTTTCCCCCAGTTCACACAGTCATTACTTCCTGTGGCAGAAGTGTTACCGCCACATTTGTCTGATGTTGACATGGCTTGAGGTGAGCATGAGGATCATCTAAACACGCTGCTGGGTATCTTTGGTGCTAACAGGAGCAGCAGGGTGGCACGGGGCCTCCGTGATACGTCTGAGGGGCTGCGGGCCGGAGCTGATGGGCCTCATCTGCTCTCGATCCGTGCTGAATTGTTTGGAAATTAGGTGGATAATGATCTGGTGGGATGGGACTCTGCTCCGTCTGATTTGTGTCCTGTCAGTTAGTCTTGAACTCAGCCTCTGTGGTTAACCAAGTCTCTGCTGAATGTCCAGTAGCTGCCGGGGTCTCGGTCAAGTTTGTGTGTGTGTGTGTGTGTGTGTGTGAGAGAGAGAGAGAGAGAGAGAGAGAGAGAGAGAGAGAAGGCGGCTCTCGATCCGTGCTGAATTGTTTGGAAATTAGGTGGATAATGATCTGGTGGGATGGGACTCTGCTCCGTCTGATTTGTGTCCTGTCAGTTAGTCTTGAACTCAGCCTCTGTGGTTAACCAAGTCTCTGCTGAATGTCCAGTAGCTGCCGGGGTCTCGGTCAAGTTTGTGTGTGTGTGTGTGTGTGTGTGTGAGAGAGAGAGAGAGAGAGAGAGAGAGAGAGAGAGAGAGAGAGAGAGAGACAGTTGTGTGGAATATGCAGCTCCATAGTAGACGGTAACCCGAGGAAAAGTGGATATTGCTGTTCTTCCCAGAAAAGAAATCCAGACTGAGTGCTGGAACAAGAGAAAGAGACGACAGAGAGAGAGAGAGAGAGATTGCTGTTATTTGAACTCTAGTAACTATAGACTTTTTTTTTTTTTTTTTTTTTTTGGGGGTG
>NW_015540946.1:667666-720608 GCF_001515605.1 Sinocyclocheilus anshuiensis
ATGTAGGAGTATGAGTGTGTGCAATAAAGCAGCAAAACAGAATTGGAAACCTCTGAAAATCCCTCAGCAACCTGATCTAGAGACACATGATAAGGAGGATCAAACAAACACACACGCACACATATCAAGCATCTCCATATGTATGTAGTGCAGATGCTGGAGTCAGTTCTGAAGCTATTACTCTGGGGGGGTACACACTGTTGCTACGGTGACAGTAGAGCTGATGTATGTGGGATCTTTAGAGGAGGAGAGGTCAAGGTGTCAGAGCTGAGAAATGCATCCTTATATGGGCATCCAGAGAACCCAGCAGAGAAAAAGACTACAACACTATGAGTGTGTGAGATGAATATCTATCCATCTGATTATCTGTCTGTCAGTCTGTCAGTACTGTATATTGAATCGTTAAATCGTTTTAATTTATATTTTTGTGGTATCTTACTGAATAGCCCAGCCATTGTGAAATGTCATTGGTCCAAAATCTGCTCTGACTCTGATCATGTCACGTTGCACGTTTTTTTAATAAAATGGACTTAGAACTCCATAAAATTGTGTTAAATGAGGAACACAAGATCATAGCAACATCTAAGCAAACAGCCTAGCAACCACCTAGCAATACCCTAATAACGACCCAAAACACTGGCAGTTGCCCTTAATAGAAAATTTAAAAGTGATCTTTCTTTTTTTGTTTCCTTCGTTCTTTCTTTCTATTTTTTCTGTCGTTTCTGGACAGGTCTGAATGTCTTGTTGTGTTTCTAGACAGGTGAACTAGATTGAAGGCCGCTGAAACTCATAAACACACGCAGACACTTAGCTTTTGTTCATTACAGAGAAATGGCAGACAGGACTGTTGCAGTTCCAGCAGCCCTTGATTTAAGCTCTTCTGTTGGAGAAAAGTGCACAGAGAGAGATGGAGAGACCCGCGCAGGGCTGTAAATGAACAGAGAGAAGACAAGAGATGCTATGAAGGTCATGAAGGCAAATTTTATTGCAGCTTTTTGTTCCACTGTCTGGTGTTCCCCGGTGTGTGTGTGTGTGTGTGTGTGTGTGTGTGTGTGTGTGTGTGTGTGTGTGTGGACATGTACATGCTTGAAAGCATGGATTTGTGTTGTGTTGCCTGCTGTAAGGACTATAAACACACACTGCCATGTTGAACTGTGTCTTCACCCTCCCATCTGAACATACTGCAGCTCTTTCAATTAATACATTATTAATGATTAGCAAAACAAAGCTCATGAATATCGAAATGCTTTTATCATTAAGGAGTTTAAAAAGTTCTTTCACATTACCAGAACACAGAAACACATACATATACGCACACACAGTCATGCATTAGTCTCCTGAGGCACATAGCCAGTTACCATTAATCTAATTAACTGTCTCACTTAAGACCTGTCCATCAAAACTCACCCGAGAGAGGAAGACACTGAGAAGAGAGAGAGCAAGAGAAAGAGAGGCGGGGTGAGCCAGATATCAGCAGACGGAAGCAAAGGAGGTTTTCAAGTGCTGTGGTTCTGAAATTGGGTCTTCTTGTCATTTCAGTCTCTTGTGACAGTTCAGACTTGAGAAATTGTGTCAAGAACAAAAATCTTTCATTCAGTTTGGATTCACCTTGACCCGAAACAGAGAACTCCGAGAGAGCAGAAAAAGTGAACAGAACCAAAGAAAGAAAAGATACACAATACATCCTCCAAATTAAAGGGATAGTTCACCCAAAAATGAAAATTTGATGTTTATCTGCTTACCCCCAGGGCATCCAAGATGTAGGTGACTTTGTTTCTTCAGTAGAACACAAACAAAGATTTTTAACTCAAACCGTTGCAGTCTGTCAGGCATATAATGTAAGTGAATTGGAATCACGGCTTTGAGAGTCAAAAAACATACACAAACAAAAACAAATTAAACCATGCGGCTCGTGACGATACATTGATCTGTAAAGACACGAAATGATTGGTCTGTGCAAGAAACTGAACAGTATTTTATAGCAATGTCCGAACTGTCCTGAGTGCATTCTCAACAGCCGGCGCGGGACGCGTCGTCTTCTTCTTACTTTATGGCAGATCGCAGACTTTTAAGTGCATTACCGCCACCTATCTCTCAAGGTGGCGGTAATGCACTTATAGGTCTGCGATCTGCCGTAAAGCAAGAAGAAGGTCCTGAACGTGCTCAGGACAGTTCGGACATTGCGGTGAATCAAAGGTAAAAAACAATATAAATACTGTTCAGTTTCTTGCACAGACCGATCGTTTCGTGTCTTTACACATCAATGTATCGTCACGAGCCGCAGGGTTTAATTTGGCTTTGTTTGTGTATGTTTTTTTGACTCTCAAAGCCGTGATTCCAATTCACTTACATTATATGACTGCAACGGTTTTAGTTAAAAATCTTCATTTGTGTTCTACTGAAGAAACAAAGTCACCTACATCTTGGATGCCCTGGGGGTAAGCAGATAAACATCAAATTTTCATTTTTGGGTGAACTATCTCTTTAAGGTCATGGAATGCAGGTTTTCCAGCACTTTTGCAAATTAAGTTACAATGGAAACATAAACTGACACTCACATGAAAAAAATGGTAAAAATAATCACCTCTTTTGGCATTCATGTAGTCTAATTGTGTACAAATCTGTATAAATTGTGCCATGAAAAAGTACAATTGGATGAAAAACATATATTTAATATATTATATAACTATACATTATATATGTTTATTTCATTTTGTTTCATTCATATATATACATACATGCATACATATACAGTATAATGAATATAAAATGTCACTTTCTCCCTGGCAACAGGCCCATCTAAAACATCCACATTAATGATGAAGAATCAGCATTTACCAAAAACAAATTGAATTGTAAGTTATGACGCATTTCATTGTGTCATAATTGCAGTTTGTAAGAGAACAATGAGCAAATGTGCAAAATATATCAGAAGCGGGTGATGCTAAATTGTGCCGGCTGGCATGTTTTATTAAAGAGTTCAAAAATGTTTTAAACACTCACAAATCAGCATGTAACGTCAACAATTTTGAATCATAAAGTACTGAAAATGACATGGAAGATGATGTTTGTGCTTCAGTGCCCTGTAATGCATATATTGAAGGCATATACATTTATCTTCTCAGTTTTCCATCCCTGTTTTTCTCTTCCTCTCTCTTCCCATCTATCTCCTTACATTATTCACTTGCAGCTCTCTGCAGCAAGCTCTCATTTCACCCCACTATGCCACAATCAGTACCTGCACTGTGTGTGGTGGGGGGTTACATAGGCTTAAGTGAGCGTGCAAACAGGTCATAAGATTTTTGCATGCACACTTGCATCCTGATTGCAGTACAGAATATATCAAAAGGAGAGATTGTTTTTTTTTTTTTGACTGTACATTTTTTATAATTTAATATACATTGGTAGTAGTAGTAGTAATAACAGCAATAGTAAAAATTGTAGTAATAATAATAAAAATTATTATTATTGTTACTACTTCTACTACGTCTACTACTACTACTACTACTATTATTATTATTAATTTATGCGTTACCTTGCTCTTCTGGTCATGTTGGAAAACGGTTGCATTCGGCATAAACACACAATCTGAGGAGAAATGCATGTTGTATTTCAGCTCATAAATCTACATCTTAACCATATGCAATCTAAAAAAATGTTTGCAATAAAATGTGTTATTTAAATTAAATTACTAATAATAATAATACATTAATAATAATATTTATCATATTTAAATTAAGTCATTAATTTTAGCACAAACATGCCTTTTTTATTCAAATGAGATTTTTCAATATTGCAATTTCGTTAAAACAAGCCATTTATGTACTTTTTTATTGATCATGGCAGTAGTAACTCATCAAATGATGGAAAAAAAGAGTTCTATATCCATACATACAGCATAGATGAGCTCATTGTGGTGTTTTAAGGAGCCAACTCATGTCCCATACAGTCTACATGCTATACAGTCTATGATTTGCACTGCTAAAACAATATTGTTTATTTGCACAGCATGTGCAAATAAGCAGGGTCGCCGTGATTTTGCCAAGTAAGACATGTTCCTGGATCAACATCTTTTGATGATCCTGGATCAACATTATTGTCCAAAAATATAGACTTAACCCAATCCCTACCCCTAAACCTAACCTTACCCATAATTTATTCCTAAAATCAGAGGGAAATGATAGCTGATTAACAAGGGTGTAGAAGCACATAACCCTGATTTTAAGCCTAAAACAGATATTTCCTGAAAAGTTATATCTTAATTCTGATTGGTTGATTGGAATGTTGTTCCAGGATCAACAAGGATGTTGATCCAGGAACATGTTGTACTTGGTGAAATCACGCTCACCAATAAGCAGCATTATCAGCGGGTGCAAATCGTTCTTAGTGAATCTCTGCCCTCTGTCTCACCATGGCACATGTAAAAGACTAAATACCCATATATTTATTCTATATTCCTTCTAAACATGCTTACAACCATACCCACACTCACACATACATACACAAGTCAGCTCATATTGATTTGGTGTGGCTCCTCCTCGTGTTAAGGAGCAGACATGATCTGAATTTCAACGAGGTTACATTACTTCACCCTCCCTCTCTCTCTCTCTCTGCCTCTCTTACATGCGGTGTAATGTGGCCTTTGGTAAATCACACTTGAAAAGTGGCTCTATTTTGTCTCTTTCCCAGTTGCTAAGCACAGATCTAATTGCTGGCAAATGTTTCTGGACGCTGTAAGTCAAACTGTGTGTATGTGTGGTTTTGGCATATAAATTTAGCTAATAGGTCTGGATCTCATTCCAGTCCAGTTGCACTGACCTAAACCTGGTATAACTGAATATGGGGCGGGGGATGATGGATCAGACCCAAAGGTGTGTTCCAGTCACTGCAGTCGCTAATTCACTGTAATGCAGCAGCGACAGGCAATCAGCTGCTAGCACTGCAGCAAGAGTGTGTGAGTTCAAGATTCCTGACTGTCCCACAGCTGGTCTATAAAACCTGTCTGCAGATCCTCTAGAAGCATCGATCCAAAGATAATTTCAAACAGGAAGTGGTTGATGAACTGTATAAGCTCTATGTATTTCAAGGAGCTGTTTGAAAGTGAATTTGAATTATGTTGTTGTTGTTGGTGTGTGTGTGTGTGTGTGTGTCAGGAGCTCTTCCGATCAAGGCTACTGCAATGCAGATATGCTATTGAACAAATAATGTCATATCATTTGTGTGTGTGTGTTTCATAAGCGTGCGTGTGTGATCTTGTGTGGCAGTGCTTGGTCAGGCATGAACTGGAGCAGCTTTATGTAACACCCTGATCAGAGATTCAAGACCCCGAACGTATCCCATAAACCCTTGCCCATTTGGCTTAATATAAAGCATGCTTTGATTTCCTGCAGGCTCAAATTTGAGCTGCTAAAGAGAGACAGGCACTCTCGGAGGGGAACGTGGTATACGCGCATAAAGCCACTGTCATCTACTGTAATGGAAAACAAGGAGAGAAATACTGTATTGAATTCAAGAGGCTTGTGTTCATGTCGATCATGTCAAGTGTCCTGTTTGTCTGTGTGTGTGTGTGTGCGCGCTCGTTTTTGTGATTTATGAGGACACAAATTTGTATAATGTCATGGGTATGAGTCTGACATAGGTATTACAACGAGAAGGTGATTTATGAGGACATTTTGAGTGTCCCCATATTTCAAAAGGCTTATAAATAATTCAGAATGAGGTTTTTTTTTTTAAATCTAAAAATGCAGAAAGTTTCCTGTAAGGGGTAGGTTTAGGTGTAGGGTTGGTGTAGGGCGATAGAAAATATGGTTTGTATAGTATAAAAACCATTACACCTATGGAATGTCAAGGCAGACAGGTTCGTTTGAGAGATAGATTTAATGAGATAATAAATAAACATATATATAAACAAGTTCAGAATTATTTAAGTCCACCATGATAGAACATTTTAATTACAATTATTAAATCATTTATTGCAAAAAAAATAACTTTATTTACACACCATTTGAACAACCTGTCATTAAAGATTTTTTTATTACAATTATTTGTCAACCATTTATTGCAGAAACAAACATTTTAAATGCATAACTTTACCATCACATCAACTGAACAACCTGTCAGTGAATATACTAAACACAAACCAAACAAAACTTGCTTAATTTCAGTTAACTTTACTGCAATTAATAACTTGCAGTTTATTGGGTCAGTAACAGCTTCGTGAGTTCATTCAGCGAGTGATTTGTCAGACTGAGTCATTTGCTTGTGAATCAACTCACTTGAGTCATTCATTTGTGAATCAGACGACATGTCTCGCACTTTGTTTTGTGTTTGCATGCAGCTTGATAAATGTATTTTGTCGTCATTATTTCATGATAAACCAGGGGCGTAGATTACGCGGGGGATGCGGGGGACGCGGGGGACGTGTCCCCCCCACTTTTAATATCACGTAAATTCGTCCCCCGCACTTTTTCGGGCAAGTGTGTTCGCATAGAGGTTTTCAAGAGCCCGTGTGAATAAATATAGATTTCAGTTCAAAGAGACAGGATAGTCTGTGCATGATCTGATGTTTTATTCGGACCCAGAATAAGGCGAGATGAACATCGCGGAGCGCTAAACACTCATGCAGTGTATGTTTCATTCATACTCGAAGCCGGAGGCGCTCTCTCGCAGAAAGTCATATGAGGAAATTCCTAATATGGACAAAAGCGTCCAGCTATCGCTGTATGAAAACAGTTTTCAGAAAAACAGAAACGTTTGGAAACATGAAGACTTTAAACATACGATTGCGACAATATGGTTTATTTGTGTTTGTCAAGTCATCTCCAGGTAATAAATAAAGTATATGAACAATGCAGTGCTAACTGACATAGCATTTATTACAGTATAGAAACTATTCTGCCTTATGTGATAAAAAAGTGTTTGTAGTATATAAACAAATCATTATTATTGGTTATTGTCCATCAGTTATCTGATTTCTAAGCCAATTAAAAACTAGAAATGAGAGAAAAATTTAAGTTGACTATACACTACCAGTCAAAAGTTTTTGAACAGTAAGATTTTAAATGTTTTTTAAAGAAGTCTCTTCTGTTCACCAGGCCTGCATTTATTTGATCCAAAGTACAGTGAAACAGTAAAATTTTTTAAGTATTTTTACTAGGCTATTTCAAATAACTCTTTTCTATTTGAATATATTTAAACATGTAATTTATAGTGATTTCAAAGCTACATTTTTAGCATCATTACTCCAGTCACACTATCCTTCAGAAATCATTCTGATATTCTGATTTGCTGCTCAAAAAACATTAATAATAATAATAAAAATCAGACATGTTTATTGAGCAGCAAATCAGCATATTAGAATGATTTCTGTACAAAAATTGTATATTGTAATGTTATATATATATATATTTATTTATTTATTTATTTTTTTATATATATATATATATATATATATAACATTTCTGTCCCCCTCACTTCTGAAATGATGGCTACGCCCCTGTGATAAACACATCTTTTTATTATGTCATTGCATTATTTTTGGACTTCAAACTTATATACTCAGCTCAGGTAAATATGATTTATTTTGCTGTCACACTGGAGATTTCACAACTGTGGTTAAATTGTTCTGCCACTGAAAAGCGGTGCAGGCAACACTGGTTGTGAAATGTGTGGATGATCTGACAGTGTGTTTAGCAGGTAACTGTGTGTCACGTGGTCGCACTTTGTCTCATCCAGAGCACAAACTGTTAACGTGTTTTAACTGGGTTTTGATATGTTGAATGCTTGTGAAACACCAGCCGTTGTGCTCATTCTTTTGAATGATAAAACTTCTGCTGCTATTCATGGAGCTCAAGAACACTTCTAATTAACATCTCATCTATAGCACGTACACTTACAAAATCACTTTGTTTTCTGTCAGATTCAATAGCCATTGTCTAATACAATTATAAATGTGATACTTCATTTGAAATGAGAGAGGAAAGTATTAGAGGAGTAATTAAATAAAGCAAGTGTCCAATAACTACAGATGACAGATTTAAAAACATATCAAAGACACTTGACATGAACAAAGGGTACAAAGAATAAATAGAAAAACAACCCCACATACACGCACACATACTAAAATGGCATGTGCTGTCATTTTAAAACCTTTGTGTGTGTGTGTGTGTGTGTGTGTGTGTGTGTGTGTGTAAAAGCGGTTCTATGACTTATTGATGTAGCATTAGAGTGCTGCCGTGACGTAGACTGAACCTAACCCACATTCAGATGAGAAGTGAAGAGGGTCATTCCCTCACACCATTTCACACACACACACACACACACACACACACATACATACATACACATATACAGCTTACTGCACCTGACAGTGTGGATCTGGAAACAATCTAACTCTGTGTTTCTGTGACAACCAAAGGGATGGCAGGAATATGAAATTATTTTGGAGAAGCGAGAGATAAAGAAAGACAAACATTCCTTGAAGCATATGCCAGCATTTGATAACTCTTCTGTCTCTTCTGCTTTTTCTTCACTGTCGGTCTTTCTTGCTGTAGCACCTGTGTCTTAATTGAAGATCAATGACTGTTGGAAGTGATTGTGTGTTTCTGAAAGACTCTGTAAGTCTGGATATTGTTCAGTTGGCACTGATGTTTTGTAACAAAAACATTTCACTGAGCGACAATGATTTTTCATAATCACTCTGTCAGTCGTCACAATCTTCAGAGCTTTATCACATTATTTTTCCTCTAAAGGTTATTTAAATTTTGTGGTTTTTCAATGTTACACTAAATGTACAGCACAAATAACATTTAATGAAACATTACTACAACGTCAGCCACGCATCATCCTTGCAAGTCAAATCAAATGAAGAAGTAAATTCACAATCCATTTACTTGCATAATGTGACTTATTTTAGAGTGAAATATGATATTCATTGAGAAAAAAAAGTAGGCCAAGAGAGTCGATTTAGATTTCCTGTTGACTTTAATCATGACATCAGGCGAATGTGACATGGTTGGTTGTGGGGATTTTATGGTTGTAATGTTGTGCGCTGCGGTTGCTCTTGGAGAAAGGTCATTCAAACATAGCAGCAGGTGCTCTGAATGTGTGTATGAAGGATTTTGTTTCTGGTTCTGATGATGGTGTTGTTAGCTTGGAGGTGGAGGTTTGTATTCAGTGTTCCCTCTAAGCATACTGGGCCGGATGTGCGGATAGGGAAGAATTCAGGCAGACCAAAAAACTGTGAGAATAAACTTGACAGTTGAGTCAGAGCTAAATGAATAGCCATTTGAACTGGAGTCCATCCGCACATTCACTGATTTTATTTAAAGGGGTCATATGATGCGATTTCAAGTTTTCCTTTCTCTTTGGAGTGTTACAAGCTGATTGTGCATAGATAAGATCTGAAGCTGTTATAAATCTTGTAAATATGCAGTGCTGACTAATTCACAAGATAATGACTGCATCCTAGAACAGTATAGAGATTGTGAATTCATACACAAGCCCTCAGAAGCTGTGCAGTATTATTTTTATTTTTATATTTCCACAAAATCTTGAGTTTTTATTTTTGTGAATAGGATGATAGCCTCTAGATAACCATTTATTATTAGCCACATTATATATTAAAGGGGTCATATGATGCGATTTCAAGTTTTCCTTGGGAATATTGATTGTATCTGTGTTTGTGAGTGTGTATTTACAGTCAGACTTGGTGAGGCTGCTCTCTCTCCCTCTCTCTCTCTCTGTCTCTCTTGCATCATCCTCTTATTCTGACGGTCTGCCTGTGCATGACTGCATGCTGTTTATCTTTCTTATTTTTCCCTTGGCCTGTCTTTTCCTCACTCTTTTCTTCCTCTCCCTCTTTCTCTTTCTCTCCCCCTCTCTCCAGCAAAACAATAAAAGTCAGGATAATTGATGACGAAGAATACGAGAAGAACAAGAGCTTCTTCCTGGCGATCGGAGAACCCCAGCTCGAAGAGACCAATGAGAAGAGAGGTGGGGGTCATGGCCTGAGCTTGCAGAGGAAATCACACATACAACACACACACACACACACACTCTTAACACCGGTCCACTCTGAACCCTCTCTGCTCTGGATCATCATCGGGATCAACTACAGGCTAAACTCCACCATTGACAGCCCTCCAGCCAGGCCCTCGCGTGTGCTTGTTTGTCTGTATATGTGCGTGTGTTTCATGCATGCATTATTCCAACCCCCCTCCTGTTGTCTTGTTTCTGCAGGAAGACGTTATCAGTCAGGGTTCTCAATCGAGAGGAATACAATAAGCAATGCAGCTTTTGCATAGAGCTACAGACGCCACTTTGGAGAAGGAGAGGATGGACAGTATACAGAGGTTTCTTTCCCTCTCACAGTGTCTCCTTTGCTTTTTACTCTTCTCTTCCTCTGGGCAGAGTCTCACCTTCTCTGTTTCTCTCCTGGTGTCGGTGTGCTGCCTTACTAATTTAATGACAATTAGTTGCTTTCCTACTTGCACAATAACACATATACATTACACATAAATTGAAGGAGACAAGTTCTACATGTTTTAATGTTAGTCAAGGATTATTGCTCAAAAACTGGCATAATTTAGACCCAGTTAACACAATTGTGAAGTGGACAGAGCTAAAAATCAAATGTAAATGGTAATGTAGCTGCTAACCTATCCTTATGCGTCCAGTGAGGGACCTCCTACTCATCTGTCAATCAGTCATTGCTCTAAAACGAGGGATTAAAAATTTGCTGGTTATGTGCGGCTTTTAAAGATTTATTTTTCTTCTTTTTTTACATGTTAGCAATAGCCTTGTCAGAATCAGGACAACATTTTGGTAGACTTTCTCCATACTCTTGTCTTTAATTATACACCAGTTAAAGTAATAGTATCTTCTGGTGTTTGGGAGCAATAGCATCTACCATAAAAGGCATTGTTAATATTTAAATGTGCACATATTAATGTGCTCGTGAACATTTCAGAACAAGTCTTTTATTCAGCTTTATTTCAATATAGACTACCATTCAAAGTTTGGGGTCGGAGGTGATTTTTTTTTTTTATGTTCTTGAAAGATATCTCTTATGCAGCAAAGGCTGCATTTTGTGGGTTGAACATACAGCAAAAACAGTAATATTTTGAAAAAATATTACAATTTAAAAGAATTGTTTTCCATTTTAATATATTTTAAAATGTAATTTATTATTAAAATGTAATTGGTTCTCAATTCGATTTTTTTAATGATATGACCCTTAATTTATAGTCATAATCATCTCTTACACAACCTTTGTGTTGTTTACCATATAGGGTGTGCTCAGGATACTTTCAGGTTCAGAAAGAAAGCTTCAAAGTGAATTGTTTAATTTGGTTTCCTCGCAATAATCTCATAAATAGACACAAAGGAAACATCAAGACACACCAGCAAATGAGTTTAGATGCTGGGCTGTAAATCATGAGGAGAGATTAGGGCAGCTAAAAAGACTCAGAGCTCAAGATTGTGAGTTGTCTTCAAAGCCAAGGCTGTTCGAGTGTGTTTCAGCTCACATTTAGATAAACATTTATTTTCCAGGAAGCAAAACGGCTCTTTTTCCCAGCACTTCAATGTTTTGATGTGTATCAAATGTTTTTATCATATTTATATTATGTTCTTGATATTCATTTAGTTTTGCTTAATGCTGTGTTTTAGCATGATTAATATAAGATACAATAAAAAGAGATCCAGAGATTAAGACGGGGAAAATAAAAGAGAGAGAAACAATCAAATCAAACGCAGCTGTTTTTGGTTATGAATTTTTTGATCATGTTTTGCCACTCATCCGTACAGCTTTATCAGTGATTAACAAAAAACCTGATTAAGACACTCAGATGAGTGGCGAAACGTCTTCAAAATAATTAATAATCAAGTCCAGTTGCCTTTGATTAGCTTTGCTTGTAAGATGATTCAACAAGATGAACAAAAAAAGAGCACTAGAAAAATAAAGGACAGCAGAAGAGATGGTTGGAGGAGAATGAAAGGAATGGATGGCTGTGTGTGTGTGTGTGTGTGTGTGTGTGTGTGTGTGTGTGTGCGCGCGCGCATGCAAGATGTGATAATGATAGCTCTGTTTTCAAGGACAAAACAAGGAAGAGAGTCCCTAAGCCTATAAAATCAATATCAGTTTACGCACGCAAACCTGACTCACAATCTTGTTTCACATCAACAAACAAAAGAAAAAATATGCAGCATCTCATTGTCACCAAAAACTAATCACGATATCAAAATGTAACCAATTTATTTATAATTGCCCTTACTTTATTATACTTAAGATTTTAAGAAATGGTATTAAATAGTTTGATTAATTTTTTTAATAATCTCAACATTTTGTCATTGAAGCCCCCATTACATATGTGACCCTGGACCACAAAGCCAGTCATAAGGGTCAATTTTTTTAAATGAATACAATTTATGTATAATAAATAAGCTTTCCATTGATGTATGGTTTGTTAGGATAGGACAATATTTGGCCGAGATACAACTATTTGAAAATCTGGAATCTGAGGGTGCAAAAAAATCTAAATATAGAGAAAATTGCCTTTAAAGTTGTCCAAATTAAGTTCTTAGCAATGCATATTACTAATCAAAAATTAAGTTTTAATATATTTACAGTAGGAAATTTACAAAATATCTTCATGGAACATGATCTTTACTTAATATCCTAATGATTTTTGGCATAAAAGAAAAATCAATAATTTTGACCCATACAATGTATTTTTGGCTATTGCTACAAATATACCCCAGCGACTTAAGACTGGTTTTGTGGTCCAGGGTCACATATAAGAAATTAAATAATTATTTCAATTTATTGGATAATTATTATTATTTAATATTATTGTATTGCTTATATTTCATCAATTAATTTATAACAATATCTAAAAGTTTTAAATGTAATAATTTTTTCATAGTAAATTACAATTCCTGCCTTTTCATTTTTTAGGAGATTGGCAATATTAGTTTCTTATGTTTGTTTTCTGTATAGTTACTATCATAATTCATGTGACTGACTGTAGAATTTGTGCATGACATCAGTCAAACCTCTCTGACCCAATTATTGTTCAGCCTGTTCCTCTTCAGTTATTCTTCCGCTAGTTATTGGTCAGTCTGTTTTCAGCTATTCATTTCATCTTGACTTGTTCTTCAGTACCTAATTGTTCAAACAGGTCCATTACATTTTGTCCAATCAGGTCTTATTTTCGATTCAGTGAGTCCTTTACAATCAGCCAAACAAGATAGACAACAACTTTTTAAAATGAAAGGCTGTTATACATGCTAAAACCATAGTGTATAAGACTCCAAAATACACAGTGGATCAAATAAACTGCAGTCAGAGGGACAGAAAGAGATAGTGATACTGTTTGTATTTTGTTACCTCACAAATCAACAGGCAGAAAAGTGTGGAAAACAGGGTAAAATAAAAATAGAAATCACTGTCTGAGAAAAAGATGACCACCATAATATCAAGACAGAGAGAGAGACTGTTTAGGCTACAGGAACGAGTTGCTCTGCCATTAATCTGACAGTGAATCTTGTTCTGGAATCCTCCACTAATGCCTCAGGGTTTATTTGTGGCTCGAGGTTTATTTGTTCCATTAGATATTTAATTCGTTTACACAGCCGTTTCTGCCTATGAGGCTCATGTTTGTGTTGAGCTTGGAAATGTAGTCATCATAACATGACTATTGCTGTTGTTGGTGTAGCGGTTATACCAGCTGAGCTCATGAACTGAGAAGAAATATGAAATAAATGAGACAGAAAGTGATAGAGGGAATATATGTGATAGTACTTGAAAAATGACATTTCCACTGAAATCACCATGGTGCTGCCCAAAGGATTTTCATTTTCTCCTTTCCCAGGCCTTCCCTTTTGTCTGTCCACGTTAGTGTGTGCATGTGTCTCTACTGTAACCTAATTGTTTTCCTTTCCAAACCTCATCATACCTCCGTGCCTTTAGGTCTGCATCTGCTGCTTTCCTTTGACCCTCTCATTTCATTGTGTGTGTGGATGTGGGTGATTGATTGGGCTAAACCCAGTCACATGATTAGGGGTTGCTTATATCACACACTTACTTAGCCAGAATCCCATTGGGCCCATAGAAGCTTCATCGCATGTAACAAATGAAGGAAAAACCCTACCCCTGACATATTTCTCATATACCGGGTCACAGTGGTCTGTGTGTATTCTATTATAAAAGTATGTTTCGTGAAATGGACCCAGTTTTCTAAATTTATCAACAGAGATCTGTGATTTTGACCTTTTAAAGGATTTTCCTCCACAGAGCCAAATTCTTGTGTTCATTGTAGCATTTTGACAAAAATGTATTTACACAATCCAGTTTATCCACAGAAACCCGTTGATCCACAAACACACTCTAGATGATCATTTGAAATATAAGTTGGCTGGTTTGGCTAGTTTGTTTTCTACTCTCTGACTGGTGCTTTTGTTTTCAGAGGAGGAGAAAGAGCCGGGGCAGGAAGAGGAGGAGCCTCTGACAGGTGAAGAGGAACGACGCATCGCTGAAATGGGGAAGCCAATGCTAGGAGATCACCCCAAACTGGAGATTATCATCGAGGAATCCTATGAATTCAAGGTGTGCTATTTTAGCTACATATTTCCCATTTATTCATAATCACATTAAAGCAACTTTCACCCAAAAATTTAGTTCAACCAAAAATGAAAGTCAAGAGGGTCGGATGTAGTTTTGCACCCCATTGGCTTTCATTGTTTGGACAAAAACGGTTCTTCAAAATATTTTATGTTCTGCTAAAATGGTCAAACAGGATTGTAACGACATGAAGTTTGAGTGAATAACGACAAATTTTTTACATTGCATTTACATGTATATAGTGCATAAATATACAAAAATTATATAGGGCATAAATTTACCAGGTCAGCCAATTATAATGTCAAATTTAATGCAATTATAATGTCAGTTATAAGCTCTAAATATAAAGTGTACTGCAGTAAGATATTTACTGCAATATGCTTTAAACATACTTTTTATTATTATTTGTGGATAATTTTCATGCGCAAACATGACACTGGATTGCTTCATTTAGAATTGACTAACTAACCTTTTAGGTCACTTATGAATCAGACCACAAATCATTCTGTCAGGGAAGTTCAGAGATCTTAAACATTGACATCTCATCGATCGCCTCCACACACTTCAGGACGATCCACATGTGCACTTTAGCCCACACGCACTCGGCGTGCTGAAACATACTCACACTCCGATCCCACACACACTTCACAGCGGGGCAGACCAGAGAGCAGTCAGAAGCACTCGATGAACTGTGGTCCACCTCGTCTGAAGTGTGTATGTTTGTTTGTTCCGGTTAAGTTGCACTGGACAATAATGAAGCGGTCATTCATTTTCTTTGTGCGCTGTCTCTCTCTTTCCCCTATAGAACACAGTTGATAAATTGATTAAAAAGACAAACTTGGCTCTTCTGGTTGGCTCCAACAGCTGGAGGGACCAGTTCATCGAGGCCATCACAGTCAGCGCTGGTGAGTATTTCAGTTTGTGAGGAACATTGGGAGGTCTGATTTAGTGGTTCATTAAAAAAAGAACATCTCGTTCGAGATGATAATCACTCATAAGTGCCTGCAAGGCTTTTTCGTTATTATTGTTGTCATAAAATACATTTTTAGTTAAATAACTACTATTTAGCACTTTGTTTTCGATTGGGTTATTAAGTGTCCAGTCCTGCTCCTGGGAGGCCACCTTCCTCTAGAGTTCAGCCTGCTCTAATACACCTGCCTGGAAGTTTCTAGTAATCCTAAAGAGCTTGATTAACTGGTTCAAGTGTGTTTAATTACACTGAACAAAATTATAAACGTAACACTTTTGTTTTTGCCCCCATTTTTCATGAGCTGAACTCAAAGTTCTAAGACTTTTTCTATGTATACAAAAGGCCTATTTCTCTCAAATATTGTTCACAAATCTGTCTAAATCTGTGTTAGTGAGCACTTCTCCTTTGCCGAGATAATCCATCCACCTCACAGGTGTGGCATATCAAGTTGCTGATTAGACAGCAGGATTATTGCACAGGTGTGCCTTAGGCTGGCCACAAATAAATAAGCTTTCCATTGATGTATGGTTTGTTAGGATAGGACAATATTTGGCCGAGATACAACTATTTGAAAATCTGGAATCTGAGGGTGCAAAAAAATCTAAATATAGAGAAAATTGCCTTTAAAGTTGTCCAAATTAAGTTCTTAGCAATGCATATTACTAATCAAAAATTAAGTTTTAATATATTTACAGTAGGAAATTTACAAAATATCTTCATGGAACATGATCTTTACTTAATATCCTAATGATTTTTGGCATAAAAGAAAAATCAATAATTTTGACCCATACAATGTATTTTTGGCTATTGCTACAAATATACCCCAGCGACTTAAGACTGGTTTTGTGGTCCAGGGTCACATATAAGAAATTAAATAATTATTTCAATTTATTGGATAATTATTATTATTTAATATTATTGTATTGCTTATATTTCATCAATTAATTTATAACAATATCTAAAAGTTTTAAATGTAATAATTTTTTCATAGTAAATTACAATTCCTGCCTTTTCATTTTTTAGGAGATTGGCAATATTAGTTTCTTATGTTTGTTTTCTGTATAGTTACTATCATAATTCATGTGACTGACTGTAGAATTTGTGCATGACATCAGTCAAACCTCTCTGACCCAATTATTGTTCAGCCTGTTCCTCTTCAGTTATTCTTCCGCTAGTTATTGGTCAGTCTGTTTTCAGCTATTCATTTCATCTTGACTTGTTCTTCAGTACCTAATTGTTCAAACAGGTCCATTACATTTTGTCCAATCAGGTCTTATTTTCGATTCAGTGAGTCCTTTACAATCAGCCAAACAAGATAGACAACAACTTTTTAAAATGAAAGGCTGTTATACATGCTAAAACCATAGTGTATAAGACTCCAAAATACACAGTGGATCAAATAAACTGCAGTCAGAGGGACAGAAAGAGATAGTGATACTGTTTGTATTTTGTTACCTCACAAATCAACAGGCAGAAAAGTGTGGAAAACAGGGTAAAATAAAAATAGAAATCACTGTCTGAGAAAAAGATGACCACCATAATATCAAGACAGAGAGAGAGACTGTTTAGGCTACAGGAACGAGTTGCTCTGCCATTAATCTGACAGTGAATCTTGTTCTGGAATCCTCCACTAATGCCTCAGGGTTTATTTGTGGCTCGAGGTTTATTTGTTCCATTAGATATTTAATTCGTTTACACAGCCGTTTCTGCCTATGAGGCTCATGTTTGTGTTGAGCTTGGAAATGTAGTCATCATAACATGACTATTGCTGTTGTTGGTGTAGCGGTTATACCAGCTGAGCTCATGAACTGAGAAGAAATATGAAATAAATGAGACAGAAAGTGATAGAGGGAATATATGTGATAGTACTTGAAAAATGACATTTCCACTGAAATCACCATGGTGCTGCCCAAAGGATTTTCATTTTCTCCTTTCCCAGGCCTTCCCTTTTGTCTGTCCACGTTAGTGTGTGCATGTGTCTCTACTGTAACCTAATTGTTTTCCTTTCCAAACCTCATCATACCTCCGTGCCTTTAGGTCTGCATCTGCTGCTTTCCTTTGACCCTCTCATTTCATTGTGTGTGTGGATGTGGGTGATTGATTGGGCTAAACCCAGTCACATGATTAGGGGTTGCTTATATCACACACTTACTTAGCCAGAATCCCATTGGGCCCATAGAAGCTTCATCGCATGTAACAAATGAAGGAAAAACCCTACCCCTGACATATTTCTCATATACCGGGTCACAGTGGTCTGTGTGTATTCTATTATAAAAGTATGTTTCGTGAAATGGACCCAGTTTTCTAAATTTATCAACAGAGATCTGTGATTTTGACCTTTTAAAGGATTTTCCTCCACAGAGCCAAATTCTTGTGTTCATTGTAGCATTTTGACAAAAATGTATTTACACAATCCAGTTTATCCACAAAAACCTATTGATCCACAAACAGTCATTTAGAATATAAGGTGGCTGGTTTGGCGGGTTCGTACTCTCTGACTGGTGCTTTTGTTTTCAGAGGAGGAGAAAGAGCCGGGGCAGGAAGAGGAGGAGCCTCTGACAGGTGAAGAGGAACGACGCATCGCTGAAATGGGGAAGCCAATGCTAGGAGATCACCCCAAACTGGAGATTATCATCGAGGAATCCTATGAATTCAAGGTGTGCTATTTTAGCTACATATTTCCCATTTATTCATAATCACATTAAAGCAACTTTCACCCAAAAATTTAGTTCAACCAAAAATGAAAGTCAAGAGGGTCGGATGTAGTTTTGCACCCCATTGGCTTTCATTGTTTGGACAAAAACGGTTCTTCAAAATATTTTATGTTCTGCTAAAATGGTCAAACAGGATTGTAACGACATGAAGTTTGAGTGAATAACGACAAATTTTTTACATTGCATTTACATGTATATAGTGCATAAATATACAAAAATTATATAGGGCATAAATTTACCAGGTCAGCCAATTATAATGTCAAATTTAATGCAATTATAATGTCAGTTATAAGCTCTAAATATAAAGTGTACTGCAGTAAGATATTTACTGCAATATGCTTTAAACATACTTTTTATTATTATTTGTGGATAATTTTCATGCGCAAACATGACACTGGATTGCTTCATTTAGAATTGACTAACTAACCTTTTAGGTCACTTATGAATCAGACCACAAATCATTCTGTCAGGGAAGTTCAGAGATCTTAAACATTGACATCTCATCGATCGCCTCCACACACTTCAGGACGATCCACATGTGCACTTTAGCCCACACGCACTCGGCGTGCTGAAACATACTCACACTCCGATCCCACACACACTTCACAGCGGGGCAGACCAGAGAGCAGTCAGAAGCACTCGATGAACTGTGGTCCACCTCGTCTGAAGTGTGTATGTTTGTTTGTTCCGGTTAAGTTGCACTGGACAATAATGAAGCGGTCATTCATTTTCTTTGTGCGCTGTCTCTCTCTTTCCCCTATAGAACACAGTTGATAAATTGATTAAAAAGACAAACTTGGCTCTTCTGGTTGGCTCCAACAGCTGGAGGGACCAGTTCATCGAGGCCATCACAGTCAGCGCTGGTGAGTATTTCAGTTTGTGAGGAACATTGGGAGGTCTGATTTAGTGGTTCATTAAAAAAAGAACATCTCGTTCGAGATGATAATCACTCATAAGTGCCTGCAAGGCTTTTTCGTTATTATTGTTGTCATAAAATACATTTTTAGTTAAATAACTACTATTTAGCACTTTGTTTTCGATTGGGTTATTAAGTGTCCAGTCCTGCTCCTGGGAGGCCACCTTCCTCTAGAGTTCAGCCTGCTCTAATACACCTGCCTGGAAGTTTCTAGTAATCCTAAAGAGCTTGATTAACTGGTTCAAGTGTGTTTAATTACACTGAACAAAATTATAAACGTAACACTTTTGTTTTTGCCCCCATTTTTCATGAGCTGAACTCAAAGATCTAAGACTTTTTCTATGTATACAAAAGGCCTATTTCTCTCAAATATTGTTCACAAATCTGTCTAAATCTGTGTTAGTGAGCACTTCTCCTTTGCCGAGATAATCCATCCACCTCACAGGTGTGGCATATCAAGTTGCTGATTAGACAGCAAAACAAAAGTGTTGCGTTTATAATTTTGTTCAGTATAGGTTTAAAGCTGAGCTCTGCTGGAAGGTGGCCCTCCAGGAGCAGGATTAGACATCCCTGGGTTATATAGATTGCATCAAATGTTGTGCTTATTGTTTCCTTTTGAAATTTCGAAAGTATGGTACTCCCTGCTGTAAAGCGCCCCCTGGTGGCTGCTGTTTTACAAAAGAAATTCAGTTGTACAGCCTCACCTCACTCAGACACTTAGGGCTGCGCAAAGGAGTCTTTATTCTCTGTAAAGGAGAGAAAGAAAGTAGATGGAGGCGGAGAAAGAGAAAAATGAGAGAGGGATTATTTTTTCGGTTTGTTTTCTCTGAAGTAATTAGCACTCGCAGCACGACCTCAGAGAGACTGATGATCATAGAGGCTGCTGCTCTAGTCGTGTATGTGTGTGTGTTTGTGTGGATCAGGTGTTGGTGACTAAGGCCCAATCCCAATTCTACCCCTTAGCCCTTCCCCTTTGATTCAGTATTTAAACTGTTATTAATAAAAAGTCGTGGGGCAGCGTTGACAAGTGTATTTTCTCCTGGATGTGTGAGCTGCGCGATCTCCGATATATATGTGTGTGTGTGTGTGTGTGTGTGTGTGTGAGCGTGCGCGTGCATGTTGCTCTATCTGCTGTCAGAGCTGACCTGTAATCACCAGTGCAATACTACTAGGCATAGACTTCTGTCAGACCAAGTCTTTTCATACAGCATCTACAGTAGTTATGTTGGTTGTTTTCAAAATAGCTTTTTTTCATGTAAAAAAATTCTTTAATATATGTAGAGGAATTTAAAGGGATATTCCACACAAAAAATTAATTCTGTCATCATTTACTCACCATCTTGTCATTCCAAACCCGTATTACTAATATCTGAAGTATCTGATTTAAGTATGAATTGTTCTTGTGAGTCTTTTCAATTAATCAGTTGGATGATTCAGTAGTTTTTTCCTCCACTACACCTCTCAAATCTCATTCAGATTCACATTTATTTAGATTTGTTGTGTCAAGCCATGTCGGGCCAAGTTGTCAGTAATGGTAAATGTCATTGGTTCTTGTATGTCTTTTAACAAATCACAGTGTTCCAAATTTCAGTATGTGCATTTTCAAATCGTATGAATAAGATTTGAGTGCACAAGTCATATGGACAATTTATATTATACTTTCATGGTGCTTTTTTGTCATTTTTTGGAACTTGGCAGCCCCTGGCCACCTTTCACCTTCATTGTGGAAAACAGCAGCGTGAACATCCTGCATTAATCATTGCCATCACTGACAGATAACAAATGGAAAACTGGTTTATTTTTTTTATCTAATGCCACTGAGTACAGAACAGAGATTTCTCCATGACTTTTTATCAGGACACGCAGACACATACATATACGCAAATGTACACAGAAAGGGACAAAGAAGCGGAAAAGGTCTGCAGCTAATGGCAGTAAATTGAAGAGTTTAAAGTATAAAAGCTTTTAATAAAAAGCTAAATGTCAGACTCTGCAGCACAGCGAGATGATTTATATTGAAAGATAAGGAGAGAGTAAACACAACATGAGCACTGAGTGTGTGGGGGTTTACTTATCTATAGATGGACATAAAATTGTCCCCAGAAGTTAGCTACATGTGACACAAACCTCCCTTTGGAGACATTTGGGGATATCCTTAACTGGACAAATGATCCATGAAGCATTTTTTCATAAATAATTTAAAATAAACAACATAATTCTAAATGATCTTTGAGGGTTAAGATAATTGTTATTATATAAAAATCGTTTTCAGTAAATGAAATAAAGCTGAAATAAAATGTAATATAAATAGCAGAAAAAAAAATGAAAACACACACACACTTATATATGACAAAAGCCCCTAACAAAATTACAAATTACTAAAATTTAAACTAAAATGAAAATGAAAACTGAAAATGTAAAAATGAAAGCTACAATTCAGAATATTAATATATAGTATAATTATATATAAATAATACTAATATCATTATTTAAAATTTTTATTTAAAAACAATGTAAGTCTATAGTATGTCCTCATTTAGGGGAAAATCATTGCCAAATATAAGCTAAATTTGACAAAACCTCTCTTTGAGGAAGTCTGTGAAGGTCAGTCTGTAGAAACTATATTTAGATTTATATAAAACAGTAGCTTACACAACTTTGCAAGTCAATTGATCTAGTTTAAAGGTTTTTTTTTTTAATTGCATTGTCAATGACATTATGGTGACTGTGGTCTGAAAGCAAACTGATGCGCTTTTATGAAGCGTTTACTCCCTTCAGACACACTGAAACGGACAGCACATAAAGCAATACATTGACCTTCTCTGTCTCTTTAGCACAGATGTGTGCATATTTACTCTGTCAGGAAATACAAGATGGATTCAAATGTGAGGTTAGATGGTAATTTATTAAACGTGAACAAAACAAGCAAAGTCACAGAAAACAGATAGTCGTGGGTGCAGTGATGACAGGCCTCCTCGGTAACGCTAGGCTGCAGTGAGCAAAGACGCATAAATCTCCAACCACGAGACAACGAGTGGAAACCAGTCCAATAATCCAGAAACTGCAGCCAGTAAATCCACCAGAGAGCAGGAATCAGGAACCGAGCAAAACATGAGGCACTGCAACAAGAACAGACATGAGACAACGATCTGACAAAGACAAGACCAAATGCTGAGACTAATATAGGGCAGCTGACAAGCCACAGCTGAACCTAATAATCAATCAACAGTAGTACACCGAACGACCAGAAGGGGCCGATGCATCTATGAACCATGACATACACACATGCTGCAGTAACAGCAGACATCATCGTGACCTTCAAATACTCTTGAGCTGTGATGAAACACATATACACTCGTGTAGATCAGCTGACATTTCTGTTTGAATCTTTAAAAGCGACTCACAATGATTCAGTCTTTTTGAATCTTTTTGAATTTGAGGTTATAATCATAGTTTTTATTTGATACCTTTTTTGTGTATTTTTAATGATCAGTATGAATGTTCTGTCTAAGCGTGTGTGTGTGTGTGTGTGTGTGTGTTCCAGCCTAAGCATCTACTTTATCAATAATCCTTTTAATCACAGTGTGCAATCAGGTTTTTGCCTGTGAACAGAATGAATGTCTTAGTGAGCCAATGACTAAATCCACTGACTTGAATATGTTTGCTCTCAGCTGCTGCTGTGAATAGGCGAGATTTCTGAACATCCTGTAGCATCTAATCACACTTTAAAGGAACAGCCTCACCTGTCAAGAGAGCATTGTGTGGGCGCCTGGAAGCTGCTCTCTTTACGCTCTCAAGGAAATGCAGCGCCAACAGAATATCAAACAGATTACAACCTTCCTGAACACACACACGCACACTGTGTGCTCTACATATCGATAAAGGCTTTATCGATATGATAAAAAATTTGTTTTTTATCATATCGATAAAAAACTAATATTGAAGAACTCCCGCAAACAGTGTCCCATTTTTCATATTTATTTAAATCACTTTTAGCATTTCATAACTCTATTTTATAATAAATGTCTATATTGTTTTGGTAACAAATCCATTTCTCTGCATTTATGCAAAACTATTTGTGGAAGTTAGAGGTGTCGCAGTATACCAGTATTGATGATAACTGTGATATTTAAGAAATGAAATATTGATATCATGTTAATAGGGGTTCCGCAATTTACAAACTGTTCCCATCTGAAACTGTTTAAAAATGAAATAGGTCTGCCATCAAACAGGATGTCATGTTAATACTGTAATAATAATGTTAAAGGGGTCATATGATGCTTTTTTAAAGATCATTATTTTGTGTATTTGGTGTAACAGAATATGTTGACATGCTTTAATGTTCAAAAAACACATTATTTTTCAAATACTGTACATTATTGTAGGTCCTCTATGCCCCGCCTCTCTCAAACACGTCGTTTTCAACAAAGCCCCTTCCTTTGACAAGCGCAGTCTGCTCTGATTGGCCAGCTGACCCAGTGCATTGTGATTGGCCGAACACCGCAAGCACTCGTCAGAAATGTAACGCCCCTTACCATAATCGCGAGCTTCATCTTTCAAAATAAATGTAAAGACAGTAAATAATGTCATTAGTTTTACCATCAGTTCAAGCCCGAAAGGGGAACAGACGCATTATGCAAATATTCCCACATAGTGACCTAGATATGTGGGGGCATGTTAGAACGAGCCGTTTTAGGGGGGTGTGGCAGAGTCTTAACTTTGATAAAGTATATCTCTTTGGTTTTGAGACTTTAGTCTTTGCAACTTCAGGGATCTTATCTATTCACGAACAGCTTGTAACACTCCAAAGAGAAAGGAAAACTTGAAATCGCATCATATGACCCCTTTAAATTCATTTGTCCAAGATAATCGTGTAGTGAAAATCGAATATCGTGACAGCCTTATTGGAAGTATTACAGTTGTTTAGAGAAGTGCTGTAGTGGTTTTTGTTGTAGAAGAAAATGACATCCAAGTAGCTTTTATCTCAGTGGGCCTTTAGACACATTGTATCCTATCAGCTAAAAATAATTTACATTGTACATTGTACTAACTTATTACCTGTTTACATCTGTGTGTGTGTGTGTGTGAAGGTTTCAGCTGTACTGCCACAACGACTGACCTGGTATGTGGCTTTTAGGTACAAAATATATATTTTTTATATTTTCTGAAGAAAAGTGGTGCCTGGTGTGTGCAAAACTCACTGCTACAATGATGTTTTTTGTAGGCAGTTGCCAGGTTGCTGCTGTGTGGTTGCTAAGGTCTTCTGAGTGATTTTAAGTGCATTCCTATTCAGTTGATAGGATGTTGATGTTCTGGGTGGTTGATAGGGGGATGCTAAGGTGTTCTGGCTAGTTCTGAGTGATTTTTAGATACATTCCTATGCAGTTGCAACGGTGTTCTGGTGGGTTGCTGTGGTATTCTGGGTTGTTCCCAGGTGGTTGCTAGATTGTTATGGATGGTTGTTAGGTGGTTTCTTATTAGCCCAAGTGAAAACAGGCCACTCTGGCCCCCAGAAATGGGTCGGATCCCTGCTTCAATGTATATCTGATATTTTTTGCTTGTTTTATTGCCTGCCATGTGAACATTGTAGGTCAGTTTGCTTAGAAAAGTTGCAAAATTGAGATAAATAACACTTTTTGAAAGTCAACTTTAGTTATTCTGCTGACTAAGTAACTTTGCAACTACATGTCAACTACCAGCTATTAGAATATTAGTAGTCGGTCTGCTTACTATTTGCTAACACTTTATTTTGATCATCCACCAACAGATATTCTACTAACTTTAAGTAACTCTATTAGTTACTCTAATAGACCTAACAGTCTATTAATATTCTGCTAATAGTCTAATGAAAGTTAGTTGACATGTAGTTGCAAAGCTACTTATAGTTAGTAGAATATCCAAAGTGGATGATCAAAATAAAGTGTAACCTTGAGATATCATTAATTTCCGTAGCACTAATGATACAGGACATGTGCCAAATTTCAGTACTTAGGGGTTTATTAACCTTCTATAAGGTCATATTTAATTATTTCTCATTATCTTCCTGCAGGTGAGGATGATGATGATGAAGAATGCGGAGAGGAGAAGCTCCCCTCCTGCTTTGATTATGTCATGCATTTCCTCACTGTCTTCTGGAAAGTTCTCTTTGCCTTTGTCCCGCCCACCGACTACTGGAACGGGTGGGCATGTTTCGTGGTGTCAATCACTATGATTGGCGTCCTGACGGCTTTCATCGGAGACCTGGCATCGCACTTCGGCTGCACCATCGGACTCAAAGACTCTGTCACAGCAGTGGTGTTTGTGGCTCTGGGAACTTCAGTCCCAGGTGACAGAGAGAGGGCAGTGGGTAACATAAAAAACATATGTGCCTCTGATTTTTGTCTTTCAGCCACCCATGTTTGTGTTTACATACAGTCATTTATCATAAAATGAGGATGTCCAAGCACTAGTGTGTGTGTGTGTGTGTGTGTGTGTGTGTGTGTGTGTGTGTGTGTGTGTGTGTGTGTGTGTGTGTGCGCGCGCGTGTGCGTGCTGGGCTATGATTATGATATATCATATAATTATGCAGAGTAAAGCTCCTTGCTACATTGCACATCCATATATTACCTTCATCAGTCATGATAACTGTTATTTAAAACAGGAGACACACACACATACTGCTATGTTCATGTACAGAACACACATACCCAGCCGTTAAAGAGATTGGGTTTGCTGGAAGAGCAGTGCATGTTCACCATGTTTAGTATTCCAGACACACTGGACTGCTCATAGAGAAAACGCTGAGAGGGCAGAAACAGAAGCATTCCCATCTCCCTCTCTAATGCTGTTCTTCTCCCTCTTTACCTCACTCACACCATTTCTTTTCTCACCATCTCTCGCTCTTTTGCTCTTCTCATCTCACTGCAGAAAATCATTTTCTTGCATTTGCATCTTGCTTGTAAAAGCCATCATAATGTACATGGACAATGTCATGCACACACAAGGACATCATTTTCTTAATTAGTATTTTTTCAAAACATCCTTAAGAGGTCAATTCACCCGAAAATAATATTATTGTCATTATTTGTTCACTCTCATGTCGATCCAAACATGCATGACTTTCTTTAGTCTGTGGAACACAAAATAAGATTCTTTGAATAATGCTTTTTGTCCATAAACAATAAAAGTCAATGGAGTTCAAAACAACAATGGACCCCACTGAAATTCATTGTATGGAAACAAATAATATCTTTGTGTTTAACGGAATAAAAAAGTCATAAAGATATGGAACAATATGAGGTTGAGTAAATTGTGACAGAATTGTAATTTTTGGGTGAACTATCTCTTTAACAAAAGGATCAATTTCCTTGAGAAGTTTTTTCCTGGACCCAAATTTTATTGCAGTACAAAAAGAAACCTTAATTATATATTGATTGAGTAGTACCGTTTGTGTAAAAACTAATATTGAAGAACTTCCGCAGTATACCAATATTGATGATAACTGTGATATTTAAGAAATGAAATATTGATATCATGTTAATAGGGGTTCCGCAATTTACCTGTATTGGCAATAAGCGTGGCGTTTAAAAAATTAAATAGGCCTGCCATTAAACAGGATGTCATGTTAATACTGTAATAATAATGTTAAATTAATTTGTCCAAGATAATCGTGTAGTGAAAATCTAATATCGTGACAGCCTTATTGGAAGTATTACAGTTTTTTAGAGAAGTGCTGTAGTGGTTTTTGTTTTAGAAGAAAATTACATCCAAGTGGCTTTTATCTCAGTGGGCCTTTAGACACATTGTACCCTATCAGCTAAAAATAATTTACATTGTACATTATCTGGTAAAATCACTTTGCTAACGTATTACCTGCTTACATCTGTGTGTGTGTGTGTGTGTGTGTGTATGTGTGTGTGTGTGTGTGTGTGTGTGTGTGCATGTGCTTAGATGGTCTTGATAAAGTCACAAAGTCTGGTCAGGTGCCAAGAACAATGGGGCACTTACACATTTAACTAGTAAACGGTCAAAAATCGAAGTCAATAGTAAGGTAAATGAAGCAAACTTTAAAAACCATTCTAGTGAAAGGTTTACGACCACATCTATTGATTGTTTTTCTGCTGTTTCTGCACAGTTTGACAAAATGACAAATGCTGCACGTTGCAAACTGAACGGGGCTTTATTGAGCCGTTAGCAAATGTGTCAATCTGTATTGAGAGATTAAAGCTGTACTGAGTACCGAGAAAACAACTGAACTTCCAAATAGCCAAGCGAGCCTGGCGAAGGAAATGTACGCTGACTGATAAGGCAGCTTTTCACGAATGCTTTTAAAGTGCCCCTTTTATGCCATTTTTAAGGATCCTAATATTGTTTCGGGAGGCTCCTACAACAGGTTTACATGCATGCAAGGTCAAAAAACACATTTTCTCATAATATACATTTAATTTCACTGCATTTCTCAATGATTCGTAAACGATTCATACAAAGCAGTTCGAAGTGTCAGTCTCTCTAAACCCCTGCTTTCGTGAGCCTATTCTGCTCTGATTGGTCAGATGGCTCAGTCCTTTGTTTTTGGTCTAAAGTACTACATACAGCGCATGTTGGAAACGAAACACCATTGCCATAACTGAATGACAGCTCCAGAGAGAATGAATAGAGAGAAAAGATGCTATCAATTTTACCCTATAAATTCAAGCCCAAGTCCCCGAGATTAGAGAAGCAGTCATCAGTAAAATGACGGGAACACAAAAAAGACTGGGGTTGTATGACTGCTGTAGTATCGTTGGAACAATGAATGTCAATGACTGATTCTTTGCAGCCTCATCTTTCGGATGTGAAAATAAAACTAAATTTATTTCACAACGTAGGACACAGCGTCTTCTCGACATGATGTTAATCACACACACAAGGTACAGTGTTTGACGGCAGGGTTAAGTTGTTCGCGGCCAGCCAACATAGAACATAAGTGGGCATTATGCAAATGTGTTACTCTGTGTCGTGTAGCCGTCACAGAAGAGGGATTCGAATTCCTGATGACTCGTTTAAGTGATTCAGGCTGAGCCACAGAGACATTTGTAGTTGATAAAATACTAAATTTGTGGTCATTTTTTTTAATTTGTGTCCGTGTGCAAACATAAGCAGTTTGAGGTTAATAACAGTTTCAAAGTCTGTAACAGTCTGGAACACTGATCGCTTTAACTCCGTAATGATTAACTGCTCCCGAGCGTCTTTCTGGGATGAAGCTTTTCATCGCCATGACACCCACATTAGCGGCAGTTGTCGTCCGCACGCTGCCAGGCTCTTTGGCAGGACTTTACACCAGACTGGGTGTTAGCTGAGCCTTAACTGAGAATTTCCATGGTAATGCCATGGAAACGGCTCCATCCATGCTGTTGTTTACAGCAACATAACAGGACAGTGATGAACAACGAGAAGGGAAAATGTTATTTCAGAAATAAGCACTACAGTGAACCCAGCTTTGACTTCATTTTGCTGTGTCTTTGAGATGTTGTTGAGTCAGTTTTGGTCTCTTAAGCCTTTAAATGGCTGATGTTGCTCTCAGATACTTTGTGTGATTTGCAGGGAAAGTTTCTAACCTTCACTTTTAGACAGATGTTGAGTGCTGCAGTCATGTCGTGCTGGAATTACCATAATTACGAGATGACAACTTTGAGCTGCTCACATCCTTGGACTCAAAAATGATTCATTTCTATGGGAACGCTAATTGTTAATTTCAGAAAAATGCCTCATGATGACGTTAAAACACCTCCTTAAGCACACTATTTTAAAATCGAACACTAAACAAACAGCACACTATTACATTACGTATAATAAAATGACATATTAATCATATTTTGAAATTAGTTTCTTCTGCTCACTGAAGCTGTATTTATTTGATCAAAAATACAGTGATACACAATGAAAATTGTGAAACATTATTACTATTTAAAATAACCCCTTTTCGTTCTAATAATTAAATATATTCTTACTCAGGTCTTATGTGTCACTTGATCCTTCAGAAATCATTCTAATATGCTGATTTGATGCTGAAGAAGCATTTCTTATTATTATCAATGTTGAACATTTGCTGCTTAATATTTTTGGGGAAACCAAAATGTCTTTAAATCAAGTATGATAGTATATATCATAATGATCTTCTTTTTTTTTTTGGTTTGATGTAATGTTCAGTGATAAAAAATATTTTTGGGTATTTTTTCACTTAAGATGCACTTGAGATGCACTGCAGGAACACAAATATGTAAATATGAATGTGTGAATATTAAAGTGTATATCCGCAGGGTAGCAAGACCTTTAAATGAGGATAATGGCTCTTTGTGACCACAGGCAGCAAAGAGTAATATCATCATATCCAGAGCAGTTCAGCAGGGTTTTGTGTTATGCACTATATTAGCATAACGACGAGAGAGAGGAAGATTAAAAGAGACAGAGAGGAATAAAGAGTTAGAAAGGGAGTGTATGTGCATCTAGGATTATTTAGAGGTCTTTCCAGACAGAACGCACAATCAGCATCCTCATGGTTTCTCAGCTGTCTGCAGTAGATCACCCTGTTAACATGCAGCTGTCTCTGAGCGAGAGAAACAGCAGACAGCCCTCTGATTTCAACTCAAATCAGAGGTTAACCAGGCTTTTATTACAAAATTACATCCTCACCAAAAAAGGAGAGACACGCGAGAGAGAGACAAGATGAGTACTGTGTGCGCATATACTTGTGTGTGCACTGCGCACAAAAAAAAAAAAAAGGAAGAGTTTTCTCAACTATTATTTTTGTTTTATTTTCTGGAAGAAAAAAAACATCTAAACATTTAGACAAACAATATGTACTTGAAGTAAAACTATTTTAATTATTTGTTTATTTTAATTACTTGATGTTAATTTAATATTTTTTAATTACTTGTTTTCAGAAAATATATCTCGATTTTTTTAATTTATTTATTATTTTTCATTCTTGTTTTAAGCATAACCTTACATTTATGCATTTTTGTTACGTTAATGCTTTTTGTGATTCATGGCAAAATACATACATACATAAATGTTCTTCATTTTGAAAAACTTTGATTATTTATTTTACAAGTATAATGTGTAAGTTACATTATTAAACTGTCACAATATTTATGAAATAATGATAGAATATTTATGAAATATTGCTTGATAAACTTGCTCAGATACACTTAGTCACTCATCTATGTATTCTAGTTACATTAATGCTCTTTATGATTTATGGTTTACTTAGTTGTCCTTTTTGGACAAAAATTGTTCCCAGAAATGATCTAAATCTTTCCAAATCAATTAAAATAAATAAATGCATACATATTTTATTTTTGAACATTGTATTTGTTTGTTTGTTTATTTATTTATTATTTTACAATTAATATAATTAATTTTATTAATATAATTTATATAATATAATATAATTTTATTAATCTACCAGAATGTTTATGAATCATGATAACTATTGACAGAAGTGTTTTACTGTACTAACACCTCTCGTTTCTTTCTCTTTCTCCTGTCATCTTGCTCTCAGACACCTTTGCCAGTAAAGTGGCAGCGACACAGGATCAGTACGCGGACGCGTCCATTGGAAACGTGACGGGCAGCAACGCCGTGAACGTCTTCTTGGGCATCGGAGTGGCCTGGTCCATCGCCGCCATCTACCACAACTCAAAGGGCCACGATTTCAAGGTGGAGCCGGGTAGCCTGGCCTTCTCTGTCACCCTCTTCACCATTTTCGCCTTTATCTGCGTGGCAGTGCTCATGTACCGTCGCCGGCCCGACATCGGCGGCGAGCTGGGGGGTCCACGGACTGCTAAAGCGCTGACCACCATGCTTTTCGTCAGCCTCTGGCTCCTCTACATCCTGTTCTCCTCTCTGGAGGCTTACTGCCACATCAAGGGCTTCTAAACACACATACAAGCGCTCACACATGCATATACACGCAGAACTACACACCTTCACACAGTGACACACACCATCATACATTCTGTGGAAAATACACAAAGACTAAAGGGAAAAGACTAAAGACTGCAGAGGAAGGCAACAGCGGTGGACTCGGTTTTGGGTTCATGTGGATAATCGTTTTCCGCAGACCATCGGCCTGTTCTTCTGTTCTCTCAACACGCCACTCCTTCATCCTCATCTTCCTCTGTTTGTTGTGTGACTGCATCTGATTGGACAGGGTGTGACCACAGTGTTCAAACATCAAACCTAGACTATGAAAAGCTACTATTGCTACCTTTAACTACTGTAGTTGTGCTTTTTTAACCTAAACCAGTATAAAAGCCACGTGGGACCGTGGAATCTGTAAGCTCCCTTCTTAGTGCCATGGAACTCTGGATAATGTGGCTGTGTGTTATAGGTTTATTATCTTAATATGTGGACCGAGCGGTACTGTAATTTTGCTTGGGTGATTTTTCAGACACATTACTTTATGTGTTTACAAATAATGTAATCGGAGCGGTCCTAACTGAAAGGGGTCGACTAAACGGCTTTTGTTGTTCTTAAGCAGCTTCTAGTTCCCGTGAAGGCCAGTTTTTATCCTGCTCTTGCACTGGTGCAGTTCATTCCAGTTCAGAAAGAGAATAACAATAAGGAGAGTGCAGTACGCCAGCTCTAATCTCTCCCGGCGCTGAAGCTTTAGAGACCAGAGGTGCACTAGTGCAAGACTTTGATTTAAAAGCCTTGATCTGACGTTCTCAAAAATCGTAAAGTGCTATTGAAGAGCTCGGGTTAAGGAACATCCTGAATTTTCTAATATAAATATACCACAGTTTGTTACTGATTAGATGATTAATTTATGCAATCGATGGACCGTGTGTGAGGTCAGTCTAGTGACGATAATCCAGCATGTGACATGCTTTTGCCAACATCACATTGAGAGTTTACAATTATGACTGTTACTTTCTGTCCAAACCTACACGCATACATTTACGGACACACACACTACGAGAAATACGCAAAAACAGTGGCCATAATTTCAGCGATTTGTTCTCAGACACACAATTTACAGTCTTACACATGCAAGCATGTATAATTGGTAGACTTTTGCTTGATAAACTTACTCATGCAGATACAGTCAGTCACTCATCTATGTGGAGTTTACGAGGGCGCGCTTTCCCTCCAACCCTGCTGAGATTGCTTCTTTGTACTGTGTAGATTCGCTGCATATGGAGCTGTAAGGTTAAACTCGTAGAGTAGTCACGGTTTTAGACGTAGGTCGATTTTAAAAGCAGAAATTGTAGAACTAATCTGAATTTGACTCTAAACACCTTTAGGATAGCATGGTTTAACACAAACGAACTGAAAAAAATGTAGCTCGGTTTTCAATTTTGAAAATGCAATTGCAGGATTTTTCACTCTCCAAAGTTTGATTTCCAGTCTTAATGGGGAAGTAAAAATGTACTGAGCACAGTAGATCGGATGTAGTTATTTTTGACTTCATCTATTGTGTAGTTTGCGCCAAATTTGCCAAAGGGAAAATCTTTCTAATGGAGAACTGCAGTGTGCCACACAGCCCCTAAAGTGGGTTTTCTATTTCGAATCGTACGTTTTTTTACCCACACCAAAAATGTCCTTGCAAGGATAAAGAGGCCTTGGTGACATTTCTTATTGGTGTTTGTACTGAAGGGATCCAGCCTACAGCTCTTTTACTGCATCTGAACACCTTTTCTTGTAATGAAAGCGTGTTTTTAAAGGGATTCTGTGTTGGGGTTTGTAGTTTCGGTAGCTTGATTTTGAAAGAGAAGAAGAATTTAGCTTGAATAGAAGTTTATTCTTTCTTTTTTGTTGTGTTCGTTTTATTTTGTTTTACATTTTTAATGAAAGGAAATTATATTGTACCAGCTCCAGGGCATTTCTGTAGGAAACCTTTGATGATGACCTTTAATTACTGATGAAGATGATCCGCTGTTGCTTTCTAATTCTAAGATCCACAAGAAAGACACTACAAACAAAGAAGGACAAAACCAAAAAAAAATCTATTTAACCAATAAACAAACAGATGAAGTTGGAGTGAAGTTGGTGAAACCATGTGAATTACAGCCATACCAAGTTCTGCCGAGAAGACTTTGACGGCTCGCTAGCCGTCACACCAACCGACCGCAGGTGTGTCTCTCTGTACGGGGCGTTCAAACGGTACATGGTCTCTACGGTTTATACTGTATATGTATTTGCTTTGGCAGAGCAGGGGTCAGCAATTGTGCGTCTGTGCTCTGTGGTCTGTAAATCAGGGCGTGGCTGCATTGGAACCACCCCCCTGTGGAACCTAACCCCTCCCCTTACCCCGCCCCCTTGTTTGCCATGTCCATATTTGGAATGTTAATGTGCTTAGTGTTGACAATGCATGGATGCTAACCTGTCTGTATATAGTACGCAGAATCCCCTTCATTAATGTAGTCAACAGAGGTTTGAAAGCTGTATAGATATTCAGACTTTTGTTTCGTTTGCTTGTTCATTTGATTTTCCTGTCCATAAGTTTCATTTGAATGCGTTTCGTTTTTTGTTTTCTTTACTTGCACATGTATATTAAAAAGGCAGTATCTGTTGTTTGGTGCAGGAGCACATGTACAAACGAAGGAAGCAGTATATCAAGGTCCTTTGCTTGGTTGTTGCAATGGTTGTATTATTTAACAGTATGAAATATTTTGTCACTGAAGCGTTTAGGTGTGTATGTATATACTGTACAGTAGAATGAAGGCAGAGTCACCGCTCTGCCGTTATCACAGAGAGAATACAACATATTTATTTAAGACTTCAGAATGACAAATATTGCCTTTTGGATTGATTGTTGCATAGAGCTTGTTTTGTTCTAGTTTCTTCGCTGAGCAGTGTGTGCGCGAGTGTGTGTGTTTGTTTGGTCGGTCTGGAGCAGTCTGTGATATTTGTAAGAATTAAAGGAACATATAATCCGTTATTTAGCTGCTCTGAGTCTGTAAACCATCTTGCAAAAATCAGTGAACCATCTGGAAAATGTCTGTAAAACATTAGGAGAATGTGTGTGAAGCGTCAGGGTTTGCCTTGTGTATGTCTTACATTCCTAAACCCCCTCTCTTCCTCACTGCTCAGATGGACTCCAGTCTTTCAGGGGTTTAATACTAATCTTTGATAATATTATTTCCTCATCCCCCCTCTCTCTATTACTCTCTCTCTTTTCTAACTCTCCAATCCAAGGCCTCACTAGCATCTTGCATTAATGTGTCCAGTGAAATTATGTAGGCTGTATGTTGTAAACAATCGCAGTGTATATGTGTAAAGATGTTCCTGGTATTCCTGAACAGTGCGTGTATGTGTGTAAATGTCTACATTTCACTTATTTTTAATGTATAAATTTAGAGCACGTATAAAGGTTTGCATAACCACTTATACTGCAGAGAATATTGATCTTAACTAGTCATTTTGTCTTGTTTTCTTGTAAGAAATACCTAAAAATCTATAAATCAAGATAGATTTATATAAGATATTAAGACATGTTTTCAAAGAATACATCTCAAATTATTTTTTGTTGTTGTTTCAAGCATAAATCTAACAATTTAATGAGCTTTACGCTTAAAAACAAGAGGGGAAATTAAATATTAAAAAAGAGAATATTTATATAGGAAAACAAGACAAAACACTGTTTTTTTTTTTTTTTTGCAGTGTAAACATGGCAGAAAGCTCTCATGCCAAAGCAGGATTGAATGTATTGTATGTAATGTATGTAATGGTCTAAATGAAGGCTGTAAGTTTTATTATCTTATCTGTCTTGTACAGATCGAGGGCCTCAAATCATTGTGTGTGTTTGATCGCTGTAAGCTAATGCTGAGAGTCATGTTAATGCAACTGTGTGTGGCCTTGTGGCATAGTGTGTCTTACTCAGTCCTCTTGTCATGGGCTTATTAAAGCTGACTCTATTTTCCTCCTCTCTCTCTCTCTTTTCTCTTCTTTCTCTCTTGCACTTTTCGCTTTATTTCATGCTGTTTTGCTTTGATCGTTAGATTGTTTTAATTTCAATCTGAATAATTAAATTAGATTTTTTTGTTTTTGTTTTGAATTATTTTTGTGTTGCACTCAATCTAATAAGATGGACGTCCACTAACTGTGATTGCTCCCCTAGTACACCTCTACACAGGAAATAAAGTTTGGGAAATCCTGTTTAGAGCCAAGTGGCTGCAGTGTGTCTCTTTTTATGATTGTGGTTCTGAATAAGCACACACACACACACACGTTACTGATGTCCAGCAGACAGAAGGTGTTATCTTTAATGGTGTTGTGGAAACTACTTTGAAACTGCCAAGCTGCATAATTTAAGGTAGTTACTAACAAATATTAATTAACTACATGATTTAAAGGTGCTCTCAGAATTTATATATATATATTTTTTTTTTATGACCTTATGTGTGGCTATATTTACCTCTGCAAAATTATGCAGGCCAAATTGAGTAATTTCAATAGAAATCCATGCTGTTATGCTTGAGGGAGGAAAAGTCATGCAGATTAGCTTGTGACTGAGTTGTGCTTCATGCATCGCTACTGAAAATGGGCAATGGACCATTTTTCTATGAAATTTCACCGCAGTGTCATAAATATAAATGCATCTTAACACTGACAACTAGCTCACCAAGCAGGTATATCAGCAACAGGTTTTTATTTTGACTTTCGAATTTCACATTTTTTAACTGGATGAAAAATGACTGGGGACAATATAAATATATAAACATCAAGATGATGCAGTAGATCATTTATCTGACACAGAAACACATTTTGGTGATGGCATAACCTAAATTATGGTCAAAAATATAGCAACCCATTTAGCTTCAACAAAACAGATGCAAGGCTTAAAATGAATCAGAATCATTTGTTATCATCATCATAATTATATAAATATGTAGCTTGAATGCACTGTCGCTTTTCAGTATCCAGGACATTGTAGAGTACAGATGTGTTTGAAAGTGATGTAGAGTATGTGCCTGTCTTACAAAATAATACAGAGATTTCATGTTGCACATTCAATAACTGTTCAGATATTTTTTTGTCTCCTGTTATTCTCTCAGTTGTAAAAAGGTCATTGTTGGGCAACCATGGGCCAGGCCATGAATTTCATCTTGAAAGTTTTTTGTGCAAATAACACAAATCAATCCATGATTCAGATTCCATTTGTAGTTCAGGTAATGAGTTCTGGTCAAACTGAACATGTCTTGGACTCACATTGTCTGTGGAAAACGGCCTTCAGGAACATATGAAATTCAAAAGTTTCACTTGCCAATTCTCTCATGCCACTAATAAAGAAGACAGAAGGAAACAAGGCTTTACTGACTGAATATAGTTGTAAGAGGGCACACAGATTCATCGTTCAGTTCTGCATGAACAATATGAGACAAAATATCAACTTATATTGTACTGAGATACATAGAAGGTGCTTTCGGTCACAACTTTCAGTTTTGTGTTTCCGTCTTGTGTTAAAGGACTTTTAAGTTCCTCTGCTCCCTTGTTTGTTGCCCTAGTTACCCCTATGTGTTGCCATGGTGTTTCATTGGCTCCTCCCCCCTTGCTAACTTGATTCTCTGTGTATATATACCCCTGTGTTTCAGTGCTTGTTGGTCAGTTGTTGTGTTCCCTGTAGATGCGTGTGTTCCTTATTGCCAGCTCATGGTTTCCTGTTCTCTTGTGTTCCTGTGTTTTGTTAGTCTTTTCATTTGTTAATGAACTCCGCTTGCATGTGGATCTGCCTCTTCTCGCCTTTGCTCAGCTCCTAGCATTACAGAACGACTGACCACAACAGTGATCCAGCAGCTGAGTTAGTTAGAAGTGACACAGAAGCACAGTCACAGAGGCCTATGGGCCTTTCCCAGTGCCCACACTTGCGGTCTCGGGTAACTTGAGAGTGCATGGACGTGACAGGAAGTAAGTATGCAAGACCATCCCAGGTCTGAAAAGCTCAGTGCCCTTAACACATACTACTAAATCCACACTCTAATGCCACTTCAGGGCTAAGCGTATCATTCATCACGTTGAGGAGTTGTGATGCCCCGAAATTGAGAGATGTCGAAACTTTGCAGCGTAACTTATTTTAATTAGGTATCACATATAAAATGTAAAGTGTTGCACATTTTATTAGTATGGAGATGGGTATGCATATTTTGTAAAACGTTTGCAACTGCTTTTTATCATTTAATAAGCACCACAATTAAGTTGCTGTTCACAGGGACTACTGAACAGAAATGTAGAAGTTTATTTTGAAGTGTAAAGTATTATATGTACAAAATGTGTAAAGTTCTGTAAAAACTTTACTTGCATTTTTACACTATGTTGTAAGTGTGTTCCATTTCTTAATCAAACATTCTACTCAGACTTGCGTTTTTAACGCCCAACTGAACACTTAAAATACATGAAATACATCATTTAAGGAAACAAGTAGTCAAGTGCAAAGACCACAAGTGTGAGACAGCCCCCATCACTTCTCCCGCAAGTTTCACAACATGCTAAAGTTTATGTCAAACATGATAGTCATGACCTGGATTATATTTGTAAAGTTCTTTGTGTTCAGTTCATCTGAAGAAAGTAAGTCATATGAGGCATGATGGTGAGAAAATCATTTTTATTTTTGGGTGGACTATCCCTCTAAGAAGGTGGCGCAGGGCAGGCAATACTCCTATTCACGCTCATCTGATTTTTAATACTGCGAATGTGAAGAACAAATTATTATTATTCTTTAAAAGAACATTTACTCGCCCTAATGTTGTTCCAACATTTAATTTTTTTTAGTCACGCTTTTATTGTTTGTGAAGGAGCAGAGCCAATTATTATCAAAATATCTAATGTTATGTTCCACATAAGGTCCTACAGTTTAGAACTACATGAAGGTGAGTAAACGAGTGAGCTATTCTAAAACAAGCTATAAAGTAGGACTAATCCAAGTCTCATATAACTAAAGCAAATAAATTATAAGGGGTAGTCAGTGTTCGTTGCATTAGTAAATATCAACAGGTTGACCAGTACCCACATACAGCTTGTATAATTGTATATGTATATTATCTTAAAGCTTCAACTAAGAAAAAAGTCCATCACAGTTAACAAAACAGCAAAAGAAAGAACAGTGCAACCATATTTCAACGTCACTACAATCCATAAATGAGACGCAAGATGACGGTTTTAGCGCCGTCGCGGTTTGAGTTAGGCTACATGGATGAGCTGTGTAATACAGGAGCTCCGAAATCACATGCTGTCTAGTAAGCACTATATGTGATTTGAAACTGACTTCATGATAGTTAAAAATTACATAGAATTCGGACATAGGCTACTACATACGCCTGTCACGTCACCTACCAATCAGTTGTGTAATTTCACTACAATTTGCAAATCCTTTATAGTGGCCCCATGGGATAGTAGTGTCCATCAAATGTGCATTTCAGAATCTCAGCCGGAGATGGTATTCCATCCAGGTACTTTTCATCTAAAAGTAGACAAGTCTACAAGTAGTTTGGACATACTATTCTTCTCATACTGCTTTTTGCCTATATAGTATGGAAGTAGGCATATTCGGATGCAGGGAGGGTGCTTCTCAATTGGAAGGCTGCATTCTAGTAAAGCTGCATCATCAAATGCTGTCGAAGGCCGTCTCAATTTAAGGGAGCCTTGGAAGGCAGCCTTTGTTTCACAGCCTTCACTAGGCATGTTTTGAAGAATGCATCAAAATATCCTTTGCGTCCTCCAATTACCCACAATCCTTTGCACACTTTAGAATTCACAAAAACTGACTGGCAAATTGTCAGCACTGAGCTCATACAATTTCATTATTAAATAAAGACAAAAAAAATGTTTTCAAAGATGAAGGCATTGTTTTGTTTTGTTGTAAATCAATCACATAATGCTAAATTCAGACAATAAGGTTTTTTTAATCTTTAGGAAGGACACCGAATAAGACACTTGGATGCAGCCTTGCGTTTGAGAAGCACCTGTATTTGAAACACATAGTGCGTCTGGCCTCTTGTGAAAACCTGGGAAGCCCCTGAGGCTGTGCACTGGGTTTCCATCAGCTTTAGCTGGTGTGAAATGCACTGCAGTGTAACGTATGTGACGGGAGGACAGATTAAAGACTGTAGAACTTCATATTAGTCACATAGATTCATCCATCATCCAGCACACACAAGTGTCAGATGTGTTTCTGCTCTTATATGTTTCAAAAACCTACAGAATTTTTATGTAGTGTTTTAGTCATTTAGGCCAAATGCTGCTGTATGAGAGGCAGAATATTCCAAATATTCACAAACACGCACACATCCACAAAGTCTGCCTAAATGCTTTTCATTAAAGTTTAAAATGATCTGATGGGAAGCATTTATGTCAGAATCAAACATAATCAGCTGTTTTCAGACCGAAATGCTCTTTATGAGAGAGCATCTGCCAGCGAGCATTTTATTATAGTCATTCTCTTTTTTTCTCTCATTTACTATTATCTTACAGCTTTAAAGAGCTTTTCCTCTATTATTTGGCCTTTGAATGAATCAGCAGAGATGATGTTGAATAATAACACAACCCATTCAGTTGTGTTGTGCTTGAATGTGTGCATTTCTAAACAGATATCATTCAGATAGGATGTCTTAGAGTTTTAAATGAAGTCGTGGGGAATGGATAGAGAGTCGGACTCGTAACCCAAAGGTTGCGGGTTCGAGTCTCGTACCGGCAGGGATTGTAGGGGGGGGGAGTGAATGTACAGCGCTCTCTCCCACCTTCAATACCACGACTGAGGTGCCCTTGAGCAAGGCACCGAACCCCCAACTGCTCCCCGGGCGCCGCAGCAAAAAAATGGCTGCCCACTGCTCCGGGTGTGTGTTCACTGCTGTGTGTGTGCACTTTGGATGGGATAAATGCAGAGCACTAATTCCGAGTATGGGTCACCATACTTGGCCACATGTCACTTCACTTCACTTCACTTAAATGGCAGAGCAGTGGACCCTGAGCCCTTTAGAGTGTGTGTGAATGTACCACACAATGTTACAGCCACGGTGACTTGTACTCAACCTATAAATGTTAGCAGCAAAGATGACACATACACTCATTCAAAACGCTCATCCTGAATAGTTTAAAGCATTCTGGCCTTGAAACAAAATAGCAATGTTTTGCTACATGTTATACTGTGTTGTTATTTTCTTAAGCAGTTGTGATTTAGGAGAGGAGTATTCATTATGTTTTAAGAGGTATTGGACGAGGTTGTCCTCTTTCTGGGCAATTATTCAGCTTGTTATTGAGACACTTTTATGCAGTCTGTGGAGGGACCTCAAAGGAATTTTAATTGCAATGGAAGTAATAGAAACGAAGTGTCCTTATCCACTTATGCTAATAACAGCAGGTTTTATTTCATTCCAGAGGATATCTCAGCTCTGAGCCTGTCTGAAACTATTTGAAAATGCAGCAGCTTCTTGTGACACACTCAAAACTATCTCTAAATATAATTCTTTTTATTGTCCAATAATTGTTTCCTTACATCAGCGGCATCAAGCAATTTACTTATAGTTTATTTGTTGTGGGGAGACACCATTCCCAATCGTGGTTCAGTTTTTTGCTTAGGTGACTAGAAGACACATCTGCAAAAAAAAAAAAAGCAAAAACAAAACAAAACAAAAAACACTTTTTCAGAACTTTGGACACTGCAAGTGTAAGATGTCTGGTGAGGGTGTATATTTCGTGTACCATGTAAGTTTAATAACTTCTTTTTTGTTGAGAGAAAGTTTTGATAACCATGAGACAAAACATTTGTTTACATCATTATGATAAACTTACTTCATTATGATAAATACTAATTCTGTCTCAGTTAACATCATTTTATTTTTACCATCCATTACATCATCTTACAATATTAAAGATGTAAGACCACAAACTTTGATTTCAAATAAACTTTCTCCACCCAATCCTCCTTTTGTAATGAATTAGACACTGAAAAAAAACATTTTAGTCGACAATTCTCTATTTATTTATTTATTACATTTAATTCATTTATACAATTTATACAATTTGATGTGTAATTCACTATGTTCAGGATGTCTTGTGCTAATATAGATACTCTGCAGTAACTCTCTCCTGCTCTCATCATTCAGTGAAAAAATATTAAGAAAACACACATAAATAGACATGATTGGAGATATTTTAATTTTTTCAGTAATTAGCCCTACTGAAATGCTAAATTTCATTACCACAAGATTAACAGTAGCCACTCGCTTTTCATTTAGGTTGCCCTCTTCTCGAGCCCTCTGTTGTTTAACATGTCACTTCACTTCACTTCACTTAAATGGCAGAGCAGTGGACCCTGAGCCCTTTAGAGTGTGTGTGAATGTACCACACAATGTTACAGCCACGGTGACTTGTACTCAACCTATAAATGTTAGCAGCAAAGATGACACATACACTCATTCAAAACGCTCATCCTGAATAGTTTAAAGCATTCTGGCCTTGAAACAAAATAGCAATGTTTTGCTACATGTTATACTGTGTTGTTATTTTCTTAAGCAGTTGTGATTTAGGAGAGGAGTATTCATTATGTTTTAAGAGGTATTGGACGAGGTTGTCCTCTTTCTGGGCAATTATTCAGCTTGTTATTGAGACACTTTTATGCAGTCTGTGGAGGGACCTCAAAGGAATTTTAATTGCAATGGAAGTAATAGAAACGAAGTGTCCTTATCCACTTATGCTAATAACAGCAGGTTTTATTTCATTCCAGAGGATATCTCAGCTCTGAGCCTGTCTGAAACTATTTGAAAATGCAGCAGCTTCTTGTGACACACTCAAAACTATCTCTAAATATAATTCTTTTTATTGTCCAATAATTGTTTCCTTACATCAGCGGCATCAAGCAATTTACTTATAGTTTATTTGTTGTGGGGAGACACCATTCCCAATCGTGGTTCAGTTTTTTGCTTAGGTGACTAGAAGACACATCTGCAAAAAAAAAAAAAGCAAAAACAAAACAAAACAAAAAACACTTTTTCAGAACTTTGGACACTGCAAGTGTAAGATGTCTGGTGAGGGTGTATATTTCGTGTACCATGTAAGTTTAATAACTTCTTTTTTGTTGAGAGAAAGTTTTGATAACCATGAGACAAAACATTTGTTTACATCATTATGATAAACTTACTTCATTATGATAAATACTAATTCTGTCTCAATTAACATCATTTTATTTTTACCATCCATTACATCATCTTACAATATTAAAGATGTAAGACCACAAACTTTGATTTCAAATAAACTTTCTCCACCCAATCCTCCTTTTGTAATGAATTAGACACTGAAAAAAAACATTTTAGTCGACAATTCTCTATTTATTTATTTATTACATTTAATTCATTTATACAATTTATACAATTTGATGTGTAATTCACTATGTTCAGGATGTCTTGTGCTAATATAGATACTCTGCAGTAACTCTCTCCTGCTCTCATCATTCAGTGAAAAAATATTAAGAAAACACACATAAATAGACATGATTGGAGATATTTTAATTTTTTCAGTAATTAGCCCTACTGAAATGCTACATTTCATTACCACAAGATTAACAGTAGCCACTCGCTTTTCATTTAGTTTGCCCTCTTCTCGAGCCCTCTGTTGTTTAACGGACCATATCAGGAACGACAACTGGCCATTGCAAGGCTGTAGCCTATATCACACCATGGCCTGTCATTTTAAACAATGGAGCATTTAGTACATAGTGAGCAGCTAATTATGGTTGCCGCTTTCCAAGAAGTGTATTAATGTTCTCTTTCTACATGGATACATCTAATACTTCACATCAATGAAGTGAAGCCATATACTGTAGAAGGAATAATAAAATGAGCTTGGAGACAATCATGGAACTGTTTACTCATTAATGCTGAGATCCTCTTTAAGCACAAAATGTGGTCTTGCTTTCACTATTCTGTATATAGATCAGTAGTGTGCTGTATAGCCTATAGATCACTTGTATACTGTTCTTTCACTGTTCTATCACTGTTCTACATGTAGAACACTATTCTGCTCTGTCACTGTTTTTTAAGTAGAACACTACTGTGCTCTGTCACTATCAGCAAATGGAATACTATTGTGTTCTATCATTATTCTACAAATGGAGCGCTATTCTGTCAAACCGTGTCTATGAGCGGTGTGACAAAAAGTCAATAGAACCTATTATAATCAGAGATTCTTTCTACATTGAATGTAAACTGATGGTCCGTTCAATTTCTGACAAACGCCAGCGCTACATCTGACACGAAGAATAACGGGACTTGCAACAGTCACTTTGGCACGTCCAGTGTAGACAACCTCAAGATCTTACGGTGCGATGTGGTCGTGCATGGTGTAGACACGGTGTCATTATTCTGCAAATAGAACACATACCGATCTGTCACTAATTTATAGGTAGAACCCTATTCTTCTTCTCTGTCACTATTCTACACTATTGTGCTCTATCACTGTTTACCACATAGAACACTATTCTGCTTTGTCACTATTCTGTTATGTCACTGTTCTGTAGGTAGAACACTACTCTCTCACTATTCTATATATAGAACACTATTCTGCTCTGTCACTGTTCCACATGTAGGCTAGAACACCACCGTGCTCTGTCACTATTCTACACTTCTGCTCTGTCACTAGGCTACTCTGCATGTGGAACTCTATTTTGCTCCCACACTACTGTTAAAAGAATACTATTTTGCTAGGTCGCTATTCTGCTTGTAGAACACTATTGTGCTCTGTCACTATTCTACAAGTAAAACATAACTGTGCTCTGTCACTATTTTGCATGTGGAACACTGTACACCTAAGCATGTGCTCATTTCTAAAAACGTACTTTAATTAGATTGAATCTGATTGATTAGTCAAAGCTAATCGAACAGAATTCTTTTCTGGGTACTCTGTTCAAATGTTATCCTTACAGATAATACTCTAATCAAGCCAGACCTCCGCAAAACAATTCCCTCTGTTATACTTAGCAGAAATTATGGTGTATTTTTTTTTAGACCGTGTGCTTATAGCGACCCGCAGTGGTGACATTCTGAAACACACACACACACACACACACACACACACACACACACACACACACACACACACAAGTATTTAGACTGGGAGGGGTTTTTTTTTCCAACCACTGTTTTATAGCCTACATAATAGGTCATGGGGTTATTTTTAATAGTATAAGTTATTTTTAGTAATACGCCCAGCAAGTTAAATGTAGGTTGCGACTGACGTCATAGCTGACAGAATCTGCGTTTTTGATTGTAACAGGTAGGTTTGGTCACTTTAAGATGTAGCCTATAGCGTATAGCTATATATTTTAATTTCCTCTAAAATAATGTTAAAAAACTAAGCGTACTTATATCTGTTTTTGAACATTTACATGTTTGAGAATTCATGTGTAGTCAAGGTGCAAGGCAAATATTTTATTTTTACTTGATGGTGCATTGGTTCATTCGTACATGTACAAGTTTTTGTTTATTCACATTATCACAATTAAGATATCTTTAATTAAACCTTATAATAATTTTCATTAACAAGGTATTATGTATAGGCCTAGGCTGTATTTGGAAGATTCCAAATGACATAACAAAAATTGTAGTTAGTAACCAATTACATTACACATTTTAGGTAACATAATCAGACTACTTTTAGATTACTTTTTACCTAACCGTTTATCACATTGATTTAAATAGGATAATCTTGTACCATATTGATATAAAAATGCAAAGAAAAAGAAAATGTATTCAATTCATTGTTATTAACAACATAAAGTGCATTAAACATTACATTACGTCAAGGTTTACCAAACTGGGGTTTGTGAAGGAACTGCAAGGGGGTTTGTGAGTTTAATGAAAAGCTAATAATTAATTAAATCATAAAAATCATAAAAATGTTAAATTAAAATTTTAAAATAAAATGAATCAAAATAAAACACTTGCTAAAAATTGAAATATTGAATTTGTTTACCTGCATGTCATGTTTAGTGTTAATCAAATGTGTTACTTGATTATGAACCTATTACCTTAATCTCAGGGGTAGTTCACTAGGCTATATTGGGCAAAAGAGGTTTTACTGACAAAAAAAAGTTTGTGAATCCCTGCATTAAATGTGTGCATTTTAATGTGTTTGAAAGACAAAAGTCTTCCCAAGACAGTAATACATGGTTAGTAACCTACTTCAGTAGATTTGTGATAATTCAAATAAACATTCATGTTTTTCATCTGTAGTTGATGCAATTTTGCAATGTTGAGGTAACACTTCTTAAAACTGAAATGATTTCTGTAAACCCAGTGATCAAATGCTGTGGCCTCTCAATTTTGTGTTTAATTAGCCACTTGACTAGTGACTGGTCTTTGTGTGAATGTCCAAAAAAACTGGAGGACTTTCTGAATGTATAGTCTATTAGCGCTCGGCTATTTTAGAAAGGAATATTTAAGGGGAGACACTGCAGGCAAAAACACTGTTTTTTCATGCACCTGTCAAATTTGAGATTTTGGGCTTTTTGGTTTTTCATAAAGTGTTTTTTCAGACTAGTGGAAAGAAAACATCCAAAAGACACTGTTAATTGTTTCTTTTATAGCACTTTATCTATTTGTGTCAATAGATTTCAATTACAATGCATATTTTTAAAGGCCGTTTTCTCAAAATGAGTTTTTTCTCCTACACTGCGCCATAAATCTCCACTTCAGTAGCACTTACACACACCGAACTTTACATTTTTATTCCTGTCTATATCCTTAAGGGTTTTACAGAGGGATTTGTTCATATATAATTTGCTTGATTATATACAACATTTTATTCCCCCCAAAATTGTGAAAATATAGTGTTTTCTGTCCGTTCTAAGCATTTTCTGAATTATGGAGTGACAAAAATGAGATACCCAAAATTCCCTCTGTAAAAACTTTTGACTCTAATATGTCAAAAAAATTAAACAAGAATTTTGAAACTGACATCATCCAGTATTTCGATTTTTTTACTAGAAATGTATGCAAATTAGCGCACATTTAATTAAATAATGACTCATTTGCATATTTAAACCTAACATTTTAGAAAACTTGTAATACAATTTTTTTTTGCAAGTATCAATGTAATCAATCAGCTGGGTAAGTAAGGCGATAACTATTATTATGTTTATTTTTTTTACCCTATTCACCTGCAGTGTCCCACCTTAAAAGATGAAAAAGAGGAATTAGGGAGAATCAATAAATTATGAATAATTAGTTGTGTGAGTATCATGTACTAATCAATAAAATACAAAAATACAGTAACTGTAGTCTGATTACGAGTTTTTTTTAAATGTAATTTAATCTAATTACAAGTAGGCTACTTCATTTTTGGAACCTGATTACGTAATCCAGATTACATGTAGCTAATCAGTTACTGCCCAGCTCTCTTGGCAGATACTTTTATACAAAACAAGCACGGTGTCTATACATTATGGGACATTTCACGTGTGTAGACTAGAGGCAGAGGTGAAAAGATATGGCGTTATCTGTGGCGTAAATGCTCGCGCATCTACGCAATTTCCTTGTGTGGGAGAGTGAGAGAGAGATACTCGAAAGCTCTGTTCGCCCATAGCTCACATTACACAAGTAGATATCTGATATTCCGTGCAGGAAAAGTTAGATCAGGTAGTTTGAAAGTTTTCGTGTAGGCTCTATCTACCGGGACCGCACGCGCTCACAGGTGAAATAAACACCGCCGCCGTACATCTTTTCGTCCAGCCATCGTGTAAAGGTCACCAGCGATCATCTCCTATGTTTGAAACAATTGTAATGAACATGACGAGTTTGAAGCCGTTCACCGAGCCGTTTGGTAAGTAAATCCGCTGGTTTGTACCCGGAGAATACATGCGCTTTAATGGACACGAGCAGCAAAATGATGGGACAGTTTTGTTCGGTGAACTTGGTTTTCAGTTTTCTAAATAATGCAGTTGGAAACGACAAGAGGTAAACATTTACAGCCAGGGTAAGGTATTGTGTTAAATATAAGCAGACAATAGGGGACACATCATGGTTTATGTCATATATATATATATGTAGCCTACGTGTGTGTGTGTGTGTGTGTGTGTGTGTATAATTGTTTGAGTTACATCAGATCAGGTGGACTTTCTCTTGCTAAGGCTGCAGTCTGTGGTGTATAAGGATAAAAACTGTATTTCTTTATTTCAAGACTTTCCTGGTGAAGGGGTTTATACTGCAGTATTTGTGTATGTTGCTTCTGTTAGTGTATGGCTGGCCATGCAGAAGAAGATCTGTGCAGAGGGTTTTGCCCTGCAGGATTATAGCATGATGTGGTTTACATCTCTCCAAGTGCATCCCGAGCAAGCAGCTACATGCTCTCTGCATTCCCTGGCTGAGCAGAAACAGTCATGAATGGATTCAGGCTGCGCATGTTTGGATTCGTCTGCAGTACTGACTGGGGCTAAATGTGGCACGTGTAGATTGATCTGTCCATGAGCTTTAGTTTATCTCGCTACTCCTTTAAAGAATGAAACACGATGGATTGTGAAAGAGTAAAGCATTTGGAGCATATACTGATATAAAATTATTTTTTATTTTTTTATTAGTATTGGGTATTTTTGCTGTGGGACAAAATAAGTGAAAATAACTTTCCATAGATAAGATCAGCTCAAGGTGCTAGGCACCCTTTCCGGTTTGATGCTTACATCAGAGTTTGTTGCTTGTTTTTTCCCTGCCTGTACTTTCAGCAGTCATCATGATTAAAATGAAAGGGCAACATCCTGTTTCAGTTGATGGGATTTCTTAGAAAATACCCTATATTTCATGTTCATGCTTTTTTTTCCAAGGACTGTTTTAGTGAACAAAAATAACTTCCTAATTCCTCTACATTGTGCCGTTCATGTGAAGTAGCAGTGGCCGTCAACACACACAACATTTCGAGGTTAAGCTGTCTGGTGTGGGTGAGACTGGGGTGATGATAACCATGCATAATCAAGTTTTTTTCTGTCTGATGTCTGAAGTTGTGTCTCTGCTGTCCCTTTAGCAAATCTCAGAAACATGGAAGTCATGCTTTTTTATGCTTTGCCTCTGAAAAGCAACATAAAAATAATTAGGATATTTATTTCGCGGACACATGGTGTTTTCCAAGTTGTCCCATGTTTCTCACTATTTATCGCAGTTCCTTGCTGTTTTTGTTTTTTCAAATCTATGAATGGTTTGGTTTCGATATTTCACTAGGTAATTGATTTAATACAGTGTACACAACAAGCACCTAACCTGTTTTAATGACTGCTTGTTCATTTATGGAAATGTCATCACAAAAAAATCATCTCAGGTTGTGTTAAAGTGTAACAGAAATAGTGACGCAACATTTCCTCTGCATTGTGACATACATCTGATTGAAACGGATTATCAAAAGAATTGAATAAAATCAAAATAAAACATGAATGTATGAATCGTTCACAGTAAGATCAATAACATTTATTTAGATCATAAGAAAGGGTGGTTTTTATTTAATGCCGACTTTGGTTTTAAAACACTACCATTAAAGTAAAGATATCTGTATTTGAAACTACCACATGCTATTGCCGCCACTGAATTACACACGCCATGCTTCTCTCTCTCACACACATACACACACACTTCCTTCCTGTCACAGTCACTTAGTCATTTTTAGACAATCCTCTCTATTTCTTTATGCTGCTTGTTGATTCCGTAATTGTATACAGCTTCAGAGGACTGTTTATGAACTGCACGACTTTCGAATCTGGCACCCTTAATATGAGGAGCCTTTTTTGCATCTGACAAAACCTTAACAGGTGCTTTTTGTCTTTGAAACTTAGAAATTTAACTGATGGTTTTAGTTCCATGTGTGGATTTTGCTTTTTTTTTTTTAAACCAAACCATCACACTACTCATCCTCATCCGCTTTTCACTTGCTAATATCTATATATTTATATTTAAATATTTTCATTAAGAATTCACAAATCAAAAATAGGTAATTCTGTGCAATGCTGTGTTTCACCTTTGAGGTTTTTGTTTTTTTTGCAGGGAGAGTGGCTTCTGAACCGGTGGAGGACACTGACCCCAGCAGCTTCATTGCAGATATGGTATGATGTTATTATTTTTCCTAATCATACAGTTGATTTATTTATAAGTAAAGGATGTACTTTACTCCTTCAGAAGACTTTGGTACAATGTTATGGATGGATGACGTTGGGTAATACCCACTGACACATCAATTGAATCATATGATGTTTAGTTTTGGTTTGTTATGACACGCTACATGAGTTGTAAACATTGTTGCCTTTCATATTGTGATCAAACGCAACAGATTATGTAGGTTAGAAATGATTTTCATACATGATATGAAAGTAGCATTGAATGAGAGGAGCAGGTTTTGAAACTCACTCTTGTTGTGTGACGCCCTCCACTAAGTCTCAGAGGTTTGTTCTAGCATGTTCTCTGCTCATTTATCCACACATATGAAAGTTTAATTTTCCTCCCTTCGCTACACTGTACACACCCCCTCTCTTCAAATGTGTCCCAACATGTAGAAAGAGGAACAAAGGTGAATTGTTTTCCTCTGAGGTCTTGATTTAGATGTGTGTGATGTGATGTGATGTGATGTGATGTGATGTGATGTGATGTGATGTTTGACCTCTGGGGGTCTTTACTGATGTTTTTGTGTGTGTGTTTTAGTCTCTGAGGTCAAATTACCCTGTTCAGGTCACTGATCCACAAGGTATCAGAGGTATTTATTGTTTATTTACGTTGTTGCTGCTTGTATTGGTAGTGATAATGTGTAAAATCATACAATGAATGTTAGGTTTATTTAAACAATTCCACTGATCTCAGTAGGATGATTCTTAGGTGATGAGAATGGTGACCTTTTGGTCAGCCTCCACACTTTCCATATAATCATGTTCAATAGGACATGTAGACATAAAGTGTTAATAAAAGATCAACGGGTTTATTCACAGAAAGTTGATCTCTGATACTCTACAGATCCTGTAACCCTGCAGCTCAGCTCTGTTCCCCCTGGATATCTGTTGTCAGCGGTAGACAGGATACGACAGGTGATTCTTTTATTTCTTCGTATCTTCATCCTCTGGAAACGAGTTGGGTCTGATCACTTTCTATCATTATTTGCTGAAGTCACGTAGCATTTCTGACGACATCCTTATTTATAGATTCAGATCACTCACTGAGTGGTATACTGATTCTCAAGAAGATTCATGTGGGCTGTGTAACAAATATATGGTTTAACTTTTTATATAAAAACGGTGATTTCGGTTCACTTCTCAGGGCTGTGGTTATTCCCCTGTGTGTTTTACACGTTTTTATTAGGGCTGTGGATTCACTGTACCACTAACTTTCAAGAGGACATCATATGCAAAATTCACTTTTTTTTCACTTGTTTGCATATAAATGTGCCTTAGCAGTGTGTGGACACAGCCACCCTACAATGATAAAAATCAATTCACTCTTTTTTTAATCACCAAAAAACCTAAACAGTCTCAATTGTCAAGCCGTTTTGATTTTCTGAGCAATATGACATCATACTGCTCAGGCCCCGCCTACGGCCGCTGATGGACTGTCCCGTATTAGCATATTTCCGCCCTCAGCCAGTTGTACACTGTCCGCCATTTACTCCACTCTCGAGCAGCTGTAGTCTTCATTTTCTCTCGACATCAGAGCCACTGAGGAAGCAGTGGATTCGTTTTGTTTTCGATGATAATGCGCCACCAAATACCCCAAAAAAACAGAAGAGAGGGTTGTGGTCAGCAGTCGCTCATTATCATTTAAAGTAGGGATGTTCATTTTAACCGGTTAACCGTTAAGCGGGCATAAGAATTTTGACCGATTAATACAATCAGTTCAACGGTTTAAAAAGTCATAATTTTTTTTTTTTTTTCCAGTAATTTATCAAAATATTGGCTTGCTGCATGGTTAAAATACACTACGCATATACATTTTTTTTGTTTTTTAGAGAAAAAAAAACAAGTTGCGTGTAAGTCGCATTTTATTATTTCAATCAGAAATAGGCCTGCTGAAGCGAAATGTTTACAAACATTATAATAAACACTGTAAACATAGCCTAGCTAGGCTATTTTAGTTCCCCTCACTCCACAAAAAAACCTTTCAATTAACAGTATTTAGAAAAGAACAAGAATTAAAAATATAAGAAGCTATAGCAATATAAACGACAAGCCAAAACGAATTAATTTAGGCTAAAACGAAACTGAAACCAACGTTGGGTCTCTTATTCGACATAAAATCAAATGTTTCCGTATTCGCGATGTATTTGAATGGCAAATTATTATTTATGTAGCCTACTTCACTCGCGTTCCAATATACACGTAAAACAAAATGTTTTGCATAACATCATGGCGGTACTGCGATAATACTTAATGGCACAGATTTTACTACATATTTAAACTGAGCAGTGTGGTTTTATTTCCATATGTTTGACTGACTGTATTTTATTATGATAATGAACAGGCTGCATTGTCAAGGTAGCAATGCTTAACTGTGTGTGCATGCGGCGCCGGCGCAATCACTTGAATTTTTTCCTTCTAACAGTGGAAGAAACTACTCCTTTTATTTCCTTTCGCGCAGCACAAAAATGAACCGAAACTCTGCATACTAGGCTACTTGTTACAGTTTTTTTTTTTCATTTTCTTAATTTATTAAGTAAAAATATATTTCTTGAATAGGCCTATTTATTCGTTATATATATATATATATATATATATAGCCTAGCTTTATTATGTTTTTCTCCGCTCGCAGAAGCACTGCAGGTGCGTGATGTGATATGATGACCATATGAATCCCATGTTCTGTTTTTTGCTGCTTTTTGCTCATGTAAAATTAATCCCCGGGAAACAAATGTTAGTATTTTTAACGGGTCACAGACATGTATCCTTTCTAATTTAATTAAATTCTAATTTAAAATAATCTTGTCGGTTAACGGTTAATAATCGGTTAACGAGCGTCGGTTGTCAGTTAGGAAAAATAACCGAAATGAACATCCCTAATTTAAAGAGACATGCACCGAAACGGCTCGCTGTGAACAGAGCTGTATTTGACAAGGTAAAATGGTGTTTTACACAACCATTGAGGAACCAAAGTATTTTGCAGATATTTCATGAAGACCCTAAAGAATCATACCAACTTGTGGAAAATGGGCATCTGATGTCCCCTTTAATGTATTTGTGCAGTGTGTAATACTTGAGTCTTCTTTGTTGAATCTTTAACTTCAATTATACATACGCCTTACCATCTCTCTCTCTCTCTCTCTCTCTCTTTTTTTATCACCCAGCCTGTGGAAAATGACAGGAGTGAATTTATTCCATCATCTTCAGTATCATCAGGTATGTGTAAATAGTAGAATACTACCATTCCTACTGTACACAACTGTCACCACAAATTGGACACAGTGTTATCAGAATGGGGCAAATGAGCATATGGTAATAATACACTGTACATTGCTAACAATAAATCTACAGTTTTAAAAAGTTTTAGAATTCTATAATTTTTCTAAACTGAAATCGTACATCAAAATTATACACAACAGAAAATATTATATCATGTAATTTATGTATATATATTAGGGCTGGGTAAAAAATATCGATATCTCGATTTTAATCGATTCTCATTTTTACGGAACAGTATCGATTCTTAAATCCCAAGAATCGATTAGTCTAGCCTGTTTTCAGTTAATGGATGGAACGTTGAAGGGCACTTCCCATCCAATATATCGCAATAAGCATTGTGCTTTGGTACTTTTAATATGAA